>NC_031989.1:2178080-2216192 GCF_001879085.1 Nicotiana attenuata
ATCCAATCATATCTGGTTTTCATCTGCTTTTGGTGTTTAATCTGCTGCTAGTCATTCCTGGGTTTGCTGTGGTATTTTTGGATCTGAAAGTGATCTAGTTGCTTTGGATTTGGGCTGCTGTTCATTACTGTCTTGGCTGACTTCTCCTCCTCCATTTCTATTTTATTTCCAGGTACATATTCTCGAGGTTAACTTGATGTATCGTTGAGTTGGAATATTGAAATGAAAGCCCATTTGTTTACCTCTTGAGATGTGTGTGTTCAAATTATCTTGCTAGGATAGATACTCATGGATTTGCATTTGTTAAGCTTGCTTTACATATGGACTGTATAACTGGGTTAAATTGCTTTATACCCTGGACTGTATAACTGGACTGTAAAATTGGACTGTACATATGGACTGTGCGATGAGTTTTATTCTGATTATAGCAATTCACATGCTAGAGTCTAATGTCTACTTTCTGCGTTTAATGACATGATTGGACTGTTTTGAGCTGAAATTTGTATGCGCTATAAGAGCTGTGAATGTTCATATTATTGAGTTGTAGCATTCTGTGATGATTCATGTTGGTAGGCCAATAGAGTTCGAAATAGTATTTTAAAACCGGCTAATGATAAGCGTCAAATTAGCTCTTTGAAATATGTTAGTTTAATCCGGCAAATACCTTAATAGGATCCACGCAATAGAAATACCAAAGGCCTACGATTATTTACAGATCTGGGCCAAACAAACAGCCCAACTGTGACAAGGATATTAGGTCAGGCTTGTCTCCAGGCTGGGCTGATTTAATGTCTCCTTATTGGGTTTACTACAAGGCCCATGTCTAGACAGCAACTATTTATTGAACATTTAAGGTCTGTTTTAAGGCCTGAATTTTCGCAAGGGCCTGCTTTAAGGCCCACAAAATTCGAACGCTTCCTTAGGTATTTTGTTTGAGTTCAACACTTATGTGAGTATCTTGGCAATAATACATGGACATACTAATTGATTGGGGCTTTCTCTTGTTAGTAGAATACTTAATAGTGTTTTCTCAAGTTTCTCAAGGTCGCTAAGCAAATAAATCGCGGGTCCCTTGACAAATGCTTAAGTTAAATACTTAGACTCCGGGATAGGTCGTTTAGCGAATTTCACGACCTTCCCCAAAATAATAAAAAACGCGTAGTGGCTTTAGGAGCGTACTTTAATAATATCACTTTCCTGAATTCGGGTGCACATTTATGTGACCCAAATCCAAATCTCAACGTAGTCAAAGTGTGTTAACAATCACGGGTGCACTGGTGCGACGTGGTTCGAGATGCATTTTCACGGCGTTGCAATTCTTAAAAATAAAAAAAATGAACGCGGTTTACTAGTAAAAGCACATGGGACATAACATGTTTTGAAATCAGATAAAATCAAATACAACAGTTGAGCGACCGTGCTAGAACCACGGAACCCGAGAATGCCTAACACCTTCTCCCGGGTTAACAGAATTCCTTACCTGGATTTCTGGTTCGCGGACTGATAACAGAGTCATAATCTCCTCGGGTCGGGATCTAACCGGTGACTTGGGACACCATTAATTTCCTAAGTGGCGACTCTGAAAATTTAATAATAAATCCCGTTCCGATTGTCACTTCAAGTTGGAAATAACTCCCTTTATTATTTTATATTACACAAGGAGGTGTGACAGGCTTGCCTAGCTCCTATTAGTAGGCGCCATCACGACCCTCGAGGGTGAGAAATCCGGGTCGCGTCAATTACGGGCTGGGCTGAGCTGGCCTAACGGGCCAAGCCTATATTGACGGCTCTATCCAATAACCTTTTCAAATTTAATTAGTTGCTATCTTTTGTAATTAATCCCCATGAAGTTACTATCTGCACCGTAGTTTAAAGTATCTTATTTTTGTCGTCCCTTTATCTAATAATTCCCTTGATCAAGAAGCTAATTTTTTTTATATGAAAAAGGTAAATCTTGTATGTATTTGGGGTGTGTAAGCTGGAAAGTGAAGATCATGTAAGAATATAAGGACGAAAGGAATATGTGTATGGGCAGTATGTGTAATTTTGGTATTGATTAAATGATTGTTCATTTTTTTTATTTGGTTTAGCTGATAAGCCGCTCGATAATTATTAATCCGATACCAATTCGCCCCTTGTCTTATTGGATGGCTAGTGGATTATTACATTTATAATCTGATAATCGTTAAGCTGAATCGTTAAGTGTAATTATCCGCCCGATAAGCACCCCTACAAATAATGGATTGGGAGCCTTTTAAGGTGGAATATAAATATTTTGTAGACAAAACTTGTTTAGGTCGGGTAATCAACTAAACATGGACATTTTTGTTAATAAAGTTTCTAATAATCTATAGGTATGTAAAAATTCCTTTTAGAATTTCGTCTAGAGTAAACTTAGATATCGTTTGGACATAATTTTAGTTAAACTTTAAAAAAAGAAAGCGTCAAAAAATATATTTTAACGGTTGAAGTTGTAATTTGACACGCACTTGAAAAAGATTGAAATCTTATGAGCGAAAGAAAGTTTTTCACCCAAACTAGTTTTTGGAACTTAAAAATTTTTCTTCAATTTTTTATTTTAAAAACTGATCAAATTTCATGAACAAATAATGATTTTAAAAAAAATCCGAAAAAAGGTTTAAATTTTTTTATGTTCAAACGGGAGCTTAAATTATTAACAGTTTGACAATTTAATCCGCAAAAATTAACTATAAAAAAGAAGTATCAAATTTCATTCTTCCAGTATTTCCATTCCACTGTTATAAGAAACATGAACTTTATTTTATCTGGATATTAATTGTTGAAACCCTTTCGACCAAAAGCAACGTAACTTGACCAACTATTTCCATTAAACACATACTTAAGGCTTTTTTTCCTTAATGTTAGTTGAATTGGACCCGTCCCGGTTCGTTCAATAATGAATTTGATTAGGTAAATGTTAAAAAAAAAAGTTGTCCGCATAAAAAATTTAATCAATTTGATCTAAGTCAAATTTGTCTGCATAAAAAAATTGTCCGCATAATTCCAGTAATCTAAGTCATTTTGATCAAACCTAATAATTTTTTTTTTACTCTCTCGATGAATTGATCCATCTATCAAGATTCTATGTCGATTTGATCGAACTTAATAAAAAAAATTGTCCGCATATAAGTTAATGGATACGATTCTCAACAAAGATAGAACTCAATCATATTAAAAATTCTAAATTCGTCTATGATCACCATTCTCATCATTTTTTTGCGATAAAATTGTATTAGGTGCATGACAAGGGGCGACCACCATTCGTCGAAAAATTATATTGTATATATAGGTAAAATAATAGGTTTTGAAAATATATAATATATATTGAGCATTCTTTATCGGGGATTTTTTTTTTGTTTCTTTCAAATTTGAATACCCTTGGACAAATTTCTGGCTTCGCCACTGTGCATAACACAAAGAAAACAAATGTGTGAAAAATATGAATTATATGAATAGGTATGTAATGTAACAGAAATTGGTGTCATGTTAACATGAACAAATGGAGGTGTTGTCAAGTGTCAACATGTCGGTAGAGGCGGATCCAGGACTTTAAATTTATGATTTCTGATAAAAATCTCAAATCAATATATAATAATGACATGATTGACGGATTAAATTCTGAGTTAAATATTCTATTACATTTAATAGATTTTTCAATACAAATATGTGATCTAGACAAAAATTAATAAGTTCACAGGAACCCGTAACTAATGCACTATGCACGTCGGCAGTAGGATGAACAATCCTCGACCAACTCACATGGTGTTAGATTTTCATGTCAATATCTCATGCAACTCATAATTTGATGGATAGGAAATTTTCTAGTTTGGTAAGAAATTATGTTGTCTTTTCACTGACACCCATTTCATTTTTCTTATTAGCTCCTTTAAATTTAAATAAAAGTAGACTCAGAATGTGAAGTAGTGGTTGCAAAGTAACATATTGCACCCACAACTCATATGTAGTGTTAGATTAGTACAATTATAATCTTATGAATTTTAAGCCTCCTACGAAAGTTAAACATATAAGAAGAAATCGCCTAACATTTCTTTTTATTAGAATTTGAACACCGATCTCCAAAGTTTGCACCTATCGTTAGACCACAACCCTTGAACTTCAACTCATTATATATGTTGCATAAGGTTTTTCTTTTTTAAGATTCTCAACAATATGTGTGCAAAACCACCCTAATGCACTGCTCTTCTAAAAAAGAAATTTACATTCTAAGAACTAAGCTGGAGAACTTTTTGAAAAAAGTACAAACATACAAAAATTAAAAAAAGTACATACATTCGATCCCACTTTTTTTTTTTTTTTTTTTTTTTAATAATAACAATAACAATATACTCAGTGTAGTCTCACATTGTGGGATCTGTGAGGGTATATTATATGCAGATCTTACTCTTACCTTGTGGAGGTAGATAGGTTGTTTCCGAAAAATCCTCGACTCAAGAATATAATTTTCAACGGGTTTGAACAGGAAAACAGTAATAAGAAGGTCATGTCGGAAATACCAAGGATAAGAATATTAACAACAAAAAATAAAGCATTAATATAACCAAGCAAGTGGAACAACAGATACTGGACACCATGAATAAGAAAACACTAAAATGATAATATTAGTGTAACAACATACTCAATGTAATTCCACAAGTAGAATTTGGAGAGGGTAGAGTGTACATAGTCCTTACCCTAACTTTAAGAAGACAAAGAGGTTGTTCCCGGTAGACTCGGCTCAAGAATGATAATACTAGTGCTGCTATGTAAAATAAAAAACAAACAACCAAAACAAACATAGCTGATACGAAGTCCTAAACACGATGGTCTACTAACCTTCAACCCTAATTTTCGAACTCCGTAACATTAGTCAACATTACCGGCTAGGCATTCCAGAAATTCCCGAGATTTTGATAGAAAGTACAAAATGTTTGACCAATATATAAGGATTTCCAGTTCATGACCAAAACGTGAAAATGCTGAAAGATTGGTTAGTTTGGAGACCTAACTTTTTTGCTCATAATTGTTGGATAAATCTCTCATTGAAATTGACATATTCGTGGCGACAATATTGGGTGCATGGGTTAATCCATGGTGCAATGGGCCCATCCAAAGCTCCTTGCCAAAAAATCGCAACAACAGAGAAGCATCACTTGACTGTTCTATACAGGATCATGCCCGGAGTCCTTTGTGTTATAAAACCAAGTTCATTAATGACCCCTTATGTTGTCTCCAAGAGATTAACCGTTTCTTAGGAAGAGAAACGACAGCTTAATCTGTTTTAATAAGCAATCTTTTTCAAGATGAAAAAACAAAATTGGCAAGCTAAGGTTGCTACAAAGAGAAATTTCAGTGATACTAGCAAGTACTTGGATTAGAGGAGTAGAGAAATAGAAGCTGCAATAAGTTAATTAACACGATAACTCGCTAAGCTTCGATTAAGATGATAAACATGAAACAATGTAGAAGCCTCCTTATTGATTATGATAAAGGGAAGCTCAAAATAGTAGACCTGCAATTCCTAGAAACTCCTTTGTACAAGGTTAAGTGCAAAACACAGATTGCCAACAAAATACCAAACATAGTGCCGCTAATCACTGATCCAAAAGTAAGTTGCATGGTATTTTATCACAGCACGAGGTCATCGTGAACATCTAAAAGGGCTTTTGATCATAGTCAAGCTTTTTTTCTTTTCCTTCTTCCGATGCCAATCAAGCATCTTTAGCGTCCGCACCTAATATGTACCCCCAACAAAAGGCAACTCCTCGCCCAACCAAACATTTATGTATCACTTGATGGTAATGTAGCGATTTGTACCATGTTTGGCCCAATAAGTCTTGAGATCAATGGGCATAGACAGATCATGGCCAACTGCTGCAAGCCTTGTAAGCAATCTGCTAAATACGCTTCCACTCATTTTCCTACCACCAATACGGGCATGGCGTTTGTTTGGCAATTGTGGTAGTGGATACTCTGACAGATATGTAGTGCAGCAAGATGACTGCCAACCCCCACTTCCCCATTTGTAACACTGCCTTGGTATTCCGGTACACGTGCAAACAGGTATTGGCATGGAGGACTCGTCAAACTTGATCTGGTTTATTGACCCAAGATCCTGTGCATCCCATTCAGCTTTAGATCCATCTGTTGTAAGATGCCGATTCAAATCTTCATTCACTTTCTTTGTCTTCCTTGGCGATTTCACTGACTTCCTTGACATGCCTTTGTTTCCCTTTGTTCGTTTTACTTGGAGTGCCTTGGCAACTTCAGATGAAATGGCCGATATAGGAAAAGCATCAGTTAAGGGCACATCCCTATTGATACAAACAGAATCAGTGCTATTGTCGCAATGATTTTTAGTTTGATTAGGGCGCTTTGTTCCGCGTGTCCTACAACCCAATGTTCCATTCATGGTGCTTTCCTGAAAGTGGAGGGCAGCAATTGCATTGTCCCTTTCTTTTATGGCAGTATCTCGCTCAGCAATTGCTGTATCTCGCTGCTGGATTGCCAAATCTCGCTCTGTTAATACTGTATTCTTTTCAATCACTGCTCTATCCCGTTCTTCAACAGCAGCGTCTCGTTCAGCGCAGAGCATTCTGATTTTCGTATTCATGACGAAAGCCTCTTGGTCCTTCATCTGATAAGGAGGTACCACGTTCCACTGCAGTGAAAGTAATGGTACTGGAACTACATTACTACTGATCATATGTCAAGAGATATTCGGAACAGAATAAAACAGATTACTTCCAAGATTCTGCTTGGTACTATGATAATGCATCCTTGTTATTGGACGACTCATTTTAGTCAGTAAATTTTTGTGATTAATTGAGTACCAACTAGCTTGTGATTCCTTTCATAATAAAACACTTCTCTTACCGGCGCATGACCTCCTTTGGAGCAATCCATTCTGTGTCTCCTACTTTCTCGTCGGCCCCCATCGTCCATCTTATATGTGTGCTTGATGAGGAGCAGATTTGTATCTCCCTGTATACAGTATTTTCTGGATCAAATATCAATTGGCTGTCTGGCTCTCCACTCAACACTCATCCTGCAGTAAATAATAGAGGGAAGGAAATAAGAAGTAAGTCCAGACTAGCTACTGCAATGCAGGTAAGATAAAATAAATCAGCGATTAGTAAACAGATAAGAGCTCCAATTAATTGTCCAAATATACAAAAAAAATTGGCATAAGTGCGTGTTCTTTAAAGAGGAGTTATGGCTACGTAATAGAGAGAGAGAGAGAGATATGTTAAGGATACGATCCAGTAGCAATAACAGCCAAATAAATAGTGCATCAAGCCTTTTGAAAACAAATTATCAAACACAGAGGAACCTCAAGCGGTGCTCAAACCTCCAGGTACAACCCACCTCCAAGCAAATAGTAGGTCAAATGTCCACTTTATCTTAATGAATTACATGCTAATGATGCTTTTATAATATTGCCAGCTGGCAAAGACGGGACAACTAATAGGATGTCAGGTATTTGGACAAATATCCCCAAAATAGCAATTAGCAGAGTAGTTCCACCTTCTTGAAGCAAAAATCTCAACCGTAATAGGGTGCCTACGAGGTCATACAATGGTTTAGCAACTTGTGAATAAAGCTCTTACTACCCTTTGAGACAGAAAATTTTGACAATATAGCAGGGGAAGGTATATCTAAGAAGTAGACATGAAAAAGGGCTGTCTTCTAGTGCTTGAGTAGGAAGCATCTTTCCATACATCATACTGCCAATCCAAAGTGACAGGCTTATCCTGCTAAGTAACTCAATTTACCAGTTTTTTCCTCCTCCAGGATAATGCAGGAGGGAAGGTGTATAGAAGAAGCAGACTTACTAGAGAAAAAGAAAAAATTCTGTTCTCCGAAATTGCACAAATGAAGAGAGATCACTTTGTAGTAGCAGGAACATGTTGTCACTGTGCAGTCATTTATGTATTCATCATCTGTTCAAATAAAATCTTCATAACCTTACATCACATGGAGCACACAATGTTGGTCATGATATTGATATGTCCATGAAAATAAATAGAGACAGCAAATCTACACCTTCTCTCTCCCCTATCTCTCTGGAACATGTTATTACTAAACTCAAGCCCACAGGGCTATGTTAAGGAAATGCTTAGATTTGTAAATGTTGATTTGCATAAGTACCTTCTGCCTGGCCAGTTGGTTCATATTTTAATTGCCAACTTAGTTTCTGCCAATATAAATGTCTATCTGGCATACATAGGCCCGTCCCTCTACCTAGGGCTGGGAATCATTTGGTAAACACCGAAACCGAAAATTTTGGTATTTGATATACGGTATTTTGGTATTTAGTTTAAGTTTTTAAAAAAAAAATTGGTATTAGGTATGGTACTTGGTATTTTAAAATAAAATACCGAAATGCCGATACCGTACCGAAATATATATTATATTACACAAAACACATATTATCAATTATAACATAAATATAAAAAATCTAAAATTTTACTTTCTTTTATTCTCAAAGTTCATCAATTAACTCTAAATAAGTAACAAGACATTTCTAATTATCAAATATTCTTTTATGTACAATTTTCTCTATTTGGGTCGATATTTGCTAGTTTTTGACAAAAATTTTGTCAACAAACATTTTCAGTTTTGTATTTTTGAGTACTTTAATTAAGAATATTAGAGTGTATGGCTCTATGCACTAGTTAGTATTCAAACCGAATAAACCGAAATTACCGAACCGAATAAACCCAAACCGAAAGGAGAAAAACCAAACCATACCGAATTTAATTAGGTACGGTATTGGTATAGGATTTTAAGAAACCGAATACCGATAATACCGAACCGAAATGTCTAAATACCGTAGCGTACCAACCGACGAACACCCCCTCTACCCTTCTCCAGTTAAATACCAGGCTTTTGTCTGCGGGTTAAAACCCCTTATGTA
The DNA here is from genome assembly GCF_001879085.1 of Nicotiana attenuata. Lineage (NCBI taxonomy): Eukaryota > Viridiplantae > Streptophyta > Magnoliopsida > Solanales > Solanaceae > Nicotiana > Nicotiana attenuata. The sequence goes on from NC_031989.1 coordinate 2,187,019, forward strand.
CGCCTAACCCATACATCAACTTTTTTTTTTCTTTCTTCTTTTGCCTTCTTCAGTACCGATAGGTGGTAGGCTAAAAGAAGGACCAGGAGATGAAGCAACATGAAACAGTCCTCAAATATGAAATCTTGCAATCCTATGCTTAGTTGAAGTTCCCTCCTAAAAAAAACATCAAAGAACTGCCGAAGTTCCCTCCTAATCACACGTCTCAAGTTGTCAATAGTACTAGTAGAATATCATCGACCTCAAATAACGTTCAATTTGGTTTTTCTTTTTCAGGTCAAGTACTGCCTAGGGGAAGTACGTGAACACATACGAACAGACAATTGCCTGGTTAAAGATAAGCTCTATGTCACCTCTGAAACTACGCAGCATGAAAATTTGATAGGAAGAAGGAACACAATGAAAACATAGAACTACATAACAAGCAAACTATAAGAAAAAGGAGAAGTAAATCCAACTTTTTCTTCTCAAACTCTTTTTTTCCCCTTGTCTCTGGGAAACCCATAAATTCATTAATTCAAAATGAATTAGCGATAATTCATCTAACTAAAACAAATTGAAGTACTTCTCTAGCACATAAATGTGCAGCACAAATAATGAAATAAAAACCTTCTTGAACAAAGATCACTATACCATTAATTTCCCGGCATAAAAAACGAAAGGTAGTATATTTTTCTTTCTCTGCGTTATAGATAAAACACAATAAACTGTCAATTGGGAGAGCATGCGAAGGAAAAATATGAGCAAAACAGATAAACTAGGGTTTCAACTTTCACGCACACAGAAAAACAAACAGACACAGTTATTAAAAAAAAAAACAGTAATATGCTGTGATGAGAGAGAGAAAGAGAGTTAATTAGAGTGAGAAACTGAGTGCAGAAAATGCGGCGAGAAAGAGAAAGAGAAAGGTGAAGATTGTAGAAGGTAACTTACAGGGGGAATCGGCGAGAGAATTATGAACAATAGCGCATCGCCGGTGAGTGAAAACCCTTTTCTCAACACCTGGAGTGGAACTAGTGTGTTTAGTTCTTTTTTCTAAATATAAAGTTACATTTTTTATTTTTATTTTATAAAAATATTGGTTTAGTTTTTGAAAGATAAACATGTTTTCAGATAAAATGGCATTGTCCTCTATTTTTTTAAAAAAACTTCTCAATAGATTTGTCGTGTATTTCTATTCTATTCTATTATATTTCTATTATATAGAAAAGGAAAGATGGTCAATCAAAGGCATATATGTCATTTCAAAAAAAATGTTGTATTGTTTGTATTTCTTAAATTCAAATTGTATCCTTCTTGATATATGTGGACCCCATATTCCCTTGACTACAGCATTCCTTTAAAAGTTTAAATATAATATTGATTAGACTACATTTGCATAGAGTTACATAGGAGTGGCAAACGGGCGGGTCGGGTCGGATATGGTTCGGGTTGAAAACGGATAATAAAATAACGGATCAATTATCCGACCCATCCATATTTAATACGGATAAAAAACGGGTTAACCGGCGGATAATATGAGTTACCCATATTATCCATGACTTCTTGTATATGATCACTTTTTGGAGAATTCTTAGTCTCCCTAACTTGTGGAACCCCCAATTTGAGGCTTTACAAATGTAAAAGTTAGACATATTGGTTATCCATTGGTTATCCATTTTCTAAATGGATAATATGGTTCTTATCCATATTTGACCCATTTTCAAATAGTTCATTATCCAACCCATTTTTTAATGGATAATATGGGTGGTTAACTGTTTTCTTTGAACCGTTTTGCCACCCCTAGAGTTACACCATGCAAATACTCATTTTGAATAATTTTTTTCATTTGATAAAATTATTAATTTTTGTTTTAGTCAACTAAAAGGTTTCACAAAAAAAGTAAATTTAATTTATATATAATAAAGCAACTAAAAGAAATATAGATAAATATTTACAATATTTTCATATTTACCCATACTAATTTAACAATATACCCAGTAAAATTTCACTAGTAGAATATAGAAAAGGAAAGATGGTTGACTAAGGACATATTTGTCATTTCATAAAAACTTCATGTTTGTATTTTTAAATGCAAAATATACATGGACCCCACATTCCTCTAGCCATAAATGTGTTGATTAGACTATTTGTGTAGTGCAAATGCTTATTTCCAATTTTTCTCATTTTGGAAAATTATTGATTTTGTTTTATTTAAATAGAAGTTTCCATAGAGAAAATAAAATTAATTTTTAAATAATGCAACAACATAAAGAAGTATTGATATTTACAAGATTTTTATATTTACGCATACTACCTTAAAGCAATTTGAAAATAAAAATTAAATAATTTCATCTACCATATTATTCGAAGACGATTTCAAACTAAATATTTTTATATTCAAACGTAATTTTAAAATATATAGCTTGTTAAACCTCAAAAGTTAATTAACTAAACACCAAACAAATATAATTTTAATAAAGTTACAATGTTGGGCCCGTATATGGGCCTTCTTCATCTAGTTTAAATAGAAAAAGAATTTTAGTCTTAGGTGATTTACCTTTATATCCTTAAACTATACAAATATTTAAGGTCATAAAAGTCGATTAATATTTTGAGGATATTTTAGTCGTTCAATATTTAGCATAAATTATTCGTGCTTTTATAATAACTAGTCTCTATGTTCGTGCGTTGCACGAGAAATATGTATTAAAAATAATAAACTTTTAATTGCTTACACTGTTGAATATGTACAAAGTACGAAGNAGATGGTTTTGTTTAATTTCTTATGGATGATATACAAAATTTAAAATTTATTTATCCGTTTAGCTAATTTTTCTATTTACAAAAAATAACTAAAGTTTCTTTACAAACTAGTTCGGATATGCCTGTGCAATGCACGGACCCAATATAATAATATTTTTTTATTGAAATAACATACTATTTCTGACATTGTCAAGCATAAAGAGTTGATCTGAGAAACATGCTAGCAAATAACTTTGTATTATTCTTTCGACAATAAATTATATTCTAAGTTTTTTATTTTAGAATTCAAAATCCACTTGTTCCTCGTAAGAAGCTTTTTTAGAATCAATCAAATGTATATACGAGCTGATCAGTGACTCTTGAAAAATAAATTTTATAAACTCATTGAGTAACGAAAGATAAATTTTGTGAACAAAAGTGTTTGATACTTTAATATAAATATCATATCTATCTAAGTTAATGGTAACATATATATTCTTTTAGTACCACTTTATAAGATGATATTATACATTCTTCTTCCATCATATTTAGCATTTTTTCCTTATAAAATACATAATGTTGCGAGAAGGAATGGTTTATTTGCAACAAGAGTTTAACAATTGTCTTCGCTCAAAAATCCTCATTCTAGTATAAATCACTTGGCATATATCCTCGCAATGTATTTATTTATTACTCTAAAACCTCCATTATGTTGATTTGGATTTTTTTTGTTTGGTTAAGACTCAATTGCTTTTTCTCTAGTGATTTCAATGTAGAGTTCTTATCTTCATGAATTCCACGTGAAATTTTTGTTTGACCTCATTAGTTTCTTAAGCTATCTGGCATTTTCTCTTCTTGGGTGTCTAACTAATTTCGGTTAAGCTGTGTCTTTGAGACTTTGGGTTGAGTATTTTCTCTCATGTTATTTATTTGAATATGAACTTGAGCTTGTCAAAGTAATTGCCCATTTGAACTGAGTTGTTTGTGTTTCTTGAAAATATTAATTTGTTTGTTAGAGCTACAAAGAATTATTAATTCTCCGTATTGACAGACTTTAAAATGTTAAACTTGAATATAAGGTACCAAATAAATTTGGAAAAAATTTATATATACATAAAGTACCAAATAAGATAGTTTGATTTTATTTGTAGTTATTCAAATAGAGAGCTAATTACCATGATATGGTAAATTTAACTGGGGCTGCATTAAAAGGCTGCAAGTGGAGCCCACTATAAAGTCATCTGTGACAATTGCACAGCAAAAGAAGTTCAGGCGGGGGCCATAGGAAAAGAATACAAACACTGAAGCACTTAGTACAACATAGTTAAAGCACAAAATAATTGCAATTTTCCCAAAATAACCCTGACGACCCCAAGCTCCTCAACTGCCCTTATTACTATAACTAGTTGCAAGGAGCCCGTGCTGAGCCCGGGCCCAAGCTCACTTGGGGAAAAGGTATTAGCTTAATTCATGAGATCCTATGAATGGTGGAAAATTAGATTGTTCAAATAACATCCTCCAAAAGCACCTTATACAGACTGTATGTTGTCTAATCCATCAAATTAATCAATTGTGCGGCTTATGCATTGTAGGGAAACGTAATGCTAGACACAAAATCATATTTCATCTTCAGTCGTTTAGCATGACGGCATTAATAACTTTAACTACTATGAAACAACGGTGAATCCTGTTAGAGCATAATAGATTAACGACGAAATCAGACAACAGAAAAAATAAACTCTAAGCCACGTAGCGATATTTTCCAAAAGGTAATGCATTCTACCATGAATAATTAAAAAAAAAAAGAGGGAGGGCATCGTAGAATCCTGATTTTAACATATCTAGAGATAAAGTAACAAATAGAGGTACTATATCTCTGAGCTCCTTGATTCCTTGGACACTGTAAATTCAACATGACCAACTTCAGCTATTTCTAAAACAGCCTGATGTAGAAATATAAGATCTTTCTTGTCAATCTTCTTTGATAAAATCGGTAAATCCTAAAGCTTTTTTCAATAGTGAAGTGTGCTTCTCAGCCTTTCTTGTTGTCTTCGATCAAATCTTAGTAACAACAATTTTGCATTCTTAACATTTCAAAAACTCTCTCAGAACTTGGAACCTCTTAAGGGAAAATGCATACGCTAAAGTAGAATAAAAAGATAAGCGCAATTGATGATCACATATTACTATACCTCGCTTCAAACATGCATACACTTTGAGAGATCGATTCAACAACTGCCCAGGTGGCAGGAATGGTGGATGCTTACTAATTACTGTAATGAAGCCTTTTGATGAATCAGGATCTAAGCAAGTTAGAACCATAAAACAAACATGAGGCCTGGAAATCTCCAATAGAATTTCTAGAGTAGCACCCATATACATCCCGTTCTGTTGAAAGAACTACCAGAGATTAATAGCTATATCTCTCCCAAGTGGAAGTTTCATAAAATTAGAACCAACCAGAAGACCAACAACCACAACTACAGTGGGAACAGATAAGAGATCCGGACTTACATCAACAATGTACCGAATCCAGTTCATGAATTCCAACTCTACACCAAAGCGAATTCATTCAGCCCTGTTCATTCACTCCGAACCTACAACAAATCCAATGCATCGAAGTTTAATCACGATTGAATTCCTCCCAAATAAAGTGTAAGCGCACAAAGGGAATAAGAAAGGACATAATGATGCATGACAATTATAAAGGTGGATAAAAAGCTTCATATAGAGCATGAAGAAAGTAGTCTAAGAGATGACGATCTGCATTGGATTGGGACTCCTCAGGAGAGGGGAGGTCCTTAGAAGTTCAGTCATATAAGAGCAAAGAGCAAATTGAACTGTATGGATAATACCAGATAGATCATGCATGATAAGAATCAGAAGTCCACCTTCAGATAGAAGCTATGTACAACCTGCACTTTACTCTCATCAGCAACAAAAAGTATTTTGGAACGCACAATATGACTGAGGAGGGAAAAATAGAGCAAATTGTCCAAACTGAGATATTGCAGGAACATATACAACAAGACCACTGCAAATAGTGCAGATAAGCTGCAAAGAGAATGGGAAAGCATTTGAGACAATGAAGCATCAACTCACAACACATTGGATCTACATATATATGAATCATCGGGAAGTGATAAACTCACATAATAAATTAGTATTTACGTTTATTTTATCTTGTAGTTCATGAATATCAGTAAATAGCCACATCTTTGTCGCAACTCAAAACATTGGTGCATGACATCCCTTATCAATTCTCTTTAAATACAGGGATAACAAATAAGTCTTTCTATTGGTATTTGCTACCACATATAACTTTGTTTGCTCTTTGAGTGTCTCTCAATTTTCAGCCATTATTTTGCTTACCATCCTCGTGGGATGAGTATACTTTCTACCTTTTACCATTAAAAATTAAAGTATAAAAGCATCCACAAACAGTATGTACAAGAAGTAACTTTGTAATCATAAGAAAAAAAAGTACTTGTTGGTTAAGCCCCAAAGAACTTTCACGTTGACAAGCTTTAAGTTTGACATTTAAGACATACAGATATATAACTGGCAGAATCCAAAGAAAGCAACCCCTGAATGGTAAAAGAAATCATATAAGAAGTATAAGTAGATTTGACCAATGAAATTAGACGATGGCACAAAAGCAATGTTTACTGATAATAAATTAAGAAATCTTTAGTTGTATACGTAGAACATCCTTCATTTGTATCACTAAATTCTAATTCAATGAAATGTAAGATTCTAATTTGACACATTTGCACATTATCATACTTTAAATTGAAACATACAAATAAACTAAAATATAGATGTTCACAGAGCCATCACTTGCACCTTGTTACTGATAGTTTATTTTTTATTTTTACTCTTTAAAGCACACCAGACATATAAATAGCATAAGAAAGACCCTGTAAGTGATGAATAATTTTTTATTTTCCCTCTTTAAAGCATATCGACCAAAAAAAAAATAAAAGAACATGTTAATTCCTCTGAAATCTTCAGACAGAAAAGGATCGGTTTAATAATATAGTAAAGCTCATATAATATAGGAGTAGTTTGTTCTCCTGTTATAGTGATCTCCATCTTCAAATTAAACCACCTTAATGTATATGTTCCAATGCATCTAAGTTATTAAATAAAGGAAATCTATTAAATTATTGGCTCATACTGCTTAGTGTAAACCATCAAATAAGAAGACCTCATGCTTTGCTCTGCCTTTACCGGCAAACCTTGAACCATCTAACCAATGCAAATTCAATAAAGCTTATGCAGTGTACAGAAAAATTTGGTGATATTCCATGAGAATGAAAAATAATTGCAAAGGAGTCATTCGTTCGGTTATCACATAGTCAGTTGATTAGTAAGCAAGTTATCCAACTAATAATTTTAACAACCTGATTCCTCAGGCAAAACAAACCTAATATGGTGAGAAATTAACTTTTGCACTCATTGCTGGCTCTTAACTGTAGTTGGAAAATATTTCTCTTGGTCTTCATTAAACTATTTTCTTCCCACTCAAGGGCTTAATCATATATATTTGGACAAATTTTTTGACAGGAAATATGCTTGAACAATTTAAGCTAAATCATCAACTAAGGGTATGCAAATAGCCCCCCTCAGTCACATATAAATACATCGAGTAACACATATTAGTAAGAACACCATCAACTCATTAATTTTTGACAATTTGTAAAGCCTAATTTTATTGCCCTGGTGACCTTACCTTACAATAATATGCAAGGAATCAGTTCAAGAAAATGAATGCAGTCCCTTTGGCAAGAAAGAGTAGGAAAGACACTACTGAAAAATGGTCGTCTAGGCTTCTATTTAATATGAATTCATGCACAGGTAGTCTCTGAATACCGCTTTCCTTTTTAATGTCACGATATCCAATTAGTTGATGTGATTTGGGTGATCTATCAGACTGCCACTCCAGAAGTTGCACTTCCCCTACCAAGTGTTAATAACCCTACATAACAACAATTAGAGATCAACACAATACTACAGGTTTCAATAACATATAACTTAAATTGTTTAGCTTCTTAAACACAAAACTCATGATTTAACTTCGCAAGCGCACACTAATTATCGATAGAAGCAAAATGTGTCACTCATACCTTGTTGCAAAGTAAATGCTGAAAAGCAGAATGTTAAACCAATGGGGAGAGAAGTGGAACAAAATTCCAATATCGTCATGGCGTCAGTCAAAGTCGGCCATGACAACTTTGAGTGAGCCATGGTTGCTAACACATCAGTTCTGACAAAGCATAGCAAAAACTCCCCAATGCCTCCAACTCTACCCATAGCCAAAGAACATCATCTGCACCTTCTTTCACATATCTACTACTTATCCAAATGTAGTAAATAAAAAAAAGTAAAGTATTACCTCCCATCATCAACATCAATATCTCAAGTAATAAATGAAAGCATCAAGACCCTTATCCTGAACAGCTCTGAACTGCTGGTGCATTTGAATCTACTACAGTATTCCTACAAGATGGCCCTAAAACTTTGCAAAAAAAATAAAAGTCTGTCAACTAACATACCGACATACAAATTGCCACAAAGGAGATTGCAAATGGATTCAAACCTGAACTGAAGTAAACACTTACCGAATTCACATAGGCATGGGCCCATAGTATTAATAATGAATGTAGATTCAAATGATGAAGTCTGCTGCTTCAGCTGGTTGGCCTTAAAAGATGCATGCCTCACCCAAGACGACCTCACCAGAAGAAATTTTCAACTGGCCAACAGGTGTTATATGTGTCAAGTGAACTCAGAATCTGTTAACCATCGTTTCCTCCATTGTTCAGTAGCCACAGACATATGAACATGTTTCTCAGCATTTTTGGTCTACACTGGACTATGTCATTCAATGCCAGAGAGGAATATGTGAGCTGGAGCTTAAGGGAAGCTGACAAAACCATCAAGAAAGTCTGGAATATGGTACCTGCAAGCATTTTTTGGTGTATCTGGGTCGAAAGGAATAGTAGATATTTTGATGGATTATCAACTTCAATAGGTTGCTTAAAGGCTAGATGTTTGATTAATTTGTTTCACTGGGCTAACCTTACTACTGTAAATAACTCTGATGTTTTTTTGGACTTTGTCAGCTCTCTAGTTTTGTAGCCTTAATTGTAAACGAGCTGTCAAACTCACTTCTTTTGTAACTTTTGCATCTTCCTGATGCCTTTTATGGTATATTCTACTTACTTCATCAAAAAAAAAAAAATAATGAATGCAGATGGCCCATAGTATTAATAATGAATTCACATAGGTACGGGCCCATAGTATTAATAATGAATGCAGATGGCTGCAATGTTACTATTAATGTCATTTCCCGTTGCAATTTTCTCTCTTCTTTCAACAACCTCTCATCTTTCGACATTGTGAAATTTTTACTTCATTTAAATTTCATATTATAATGTTTCAATTGCCCCCACTTGTCCAAGGACAACTTCCCTGTAAGTTTCTATTTTGCAACATCAAGTTTAGAGATCAATCTTTGTAAGGCAAGTTTGACTTAAATTTTATGCTTGAGCCATCCATTTGTTGACTCGAGATGGAATTTACTCCCTTTCTTAATAAGTTTTCCGGATATTTATCATCCAACTTTAGAAGAAGACAACTATTTTCGCTTTTTAGATTCACATTTCATGAACATAGAAGCCGAGTTAAGTTCACATAATTGTATTATGCAAGTTACACTTTTCAATGGCTTCTATTTACTTGCAAACAAGGTCAAAGAATTTGAAAAGTGATCTAAAAGCTACCACAGCTTAAAAAAAAAGAGGAGTACGTGCTTAAATCGTGAAATTGTCTGTCCGCACGTCCTTGCCGTTTCCATTATCTCTAACCTATAGCAATATTTTTCTGTGATAACTAACTTAGTATTTAAGAAAAAACATATGTCAGTCAAATTTCCAACTAATTCACCTGTAGATGCCTCACAAGGAAAATCCTTTTCTATCCCAAAAAAAAGATTCTCAATTCTTACTGAAATACATAACCATTAACATTGGGGGTATGAGGGTATCAACTTGGCTTGTGCGGCGCTTGGAACCTAATTATTAAACGGAACTTTCTCAAAAGAAAAAAAGAGACACACGGAGGTATTATTAGAAGCACAACCCAGTCAAATTAACAAGAACTAAGATGGTGGCTATTACATAGACAAAATAGAAGTAGACAAAGAGAAAGCGAAAGTTGAAAGGAAAACCAAAAGGACTCACAGTCGATTTGCAGGAAGGGTCGCAGAGCCAGCTGGGTTCTCAGCAGAACCTGCACTTTTCAGACTCTGGGAAAACTTGCGTTCTTCACTTCTTCGTCAGATATGGCGAGAGACAATCGTGAGAAAAAAGAGAGTTGGGAACGAACAAAGCTGAAATGATCAACCCAATATACACAGCTTTAAATCCAAAACTCCAACACCAAAGGAAGAAAATGAAGAGGGAATAAAAAGAGATCTGTAGTCTAGCAAGAGGAGTCTTCAACATAGAGCAGGGAGAGATGAGAAATTGAAAAATTGCCTGACGCTTACAATACGTGTTTGACAAAGAAAAGCGCACCGCAACAAGCTTAAAGCACAGGTCAGATAGAATTCCTCAAATAACCCTAGCAAGACCGCGAAGTAGGAATATTTCCAAAAATACCCCTAAAAGCTGGACGACGAAGAGCTGCTAAACTCCCGCTTCTAAAAAAGTAGAAATATAGTAAGGAATATGTTCAAATCTGTTATAAATATATATTATATTATAGATGTTCATTTAGTTCTCCGTCATAAATAAGCTTCCTGAAGAAGCTTATCATTTCGGTACTCCGTTATGGATAAAGATTACCCCGGCAGAAGATTATCTATATCTGGTACAGAAGCAGCATACAAGCAACTTACAAGTAGCTTACACAACAGCTTGTAGTAGCTTACACATCAGCTTGTAGTAGCAGCTTACACAGCAGCTTGTAGTAGCTTACACAACAGCTTGTAGTAGCAGCTTACACAGCAGCTTGTAGTAGCAGCTTACACAGCAGCTTGTAGCAGCAGCTTACACAGCAGCTTGCAGTAGCAGCTTACACAGCAGCTTCCTTTCTTCTATAAATAGAAGAGATACATCAGTTTGGAATTCGAATAATATATCAGTTTCTCTCTATACTTGTCTTTATTTTATAACACGTTATCAGCACGAGACTCTGCCATCTCGAGCAAATACTTTGAAAGTATCTGAGTGTTTATCTCCGATGTAAGGCGACGCTCTTACGTCCGTGGTTAGATCTTGTTCATTCCGAGCATCACAAGACAGATTATATCTTGAGGTGGTGAGTTTTTCTTCTTGGCAATAGTGATGTAGATATCACTTGCATCTGGAGTGGCAAAATTTTCGTAATTTAATTTGAGCCTTTTGCTTATATTTTAATATCTTTATATCGCCTGTTTGGCTATGTGTTACGTACACAATACCTATTTTGGTATTTATTTTCATCCTTATTATCTTAATAAAGGATTACAAAGTGGATACATTATAAGATCCACTTAAACTCCAGCAGAGTTTTCAAGAAATATACAACCACCAGAAGTGGTATGTTTCATATATCTCATTGTAACTAAAGTTTGGTAACCACCAGAAGTGCTATATGCCTATGACCACCAGAAGTAATAATTTAGGCTTTCTATAGTTACAATTGAAGATAAGCTAGAGAAAATTTCTCTATATTACTTACATGCCTCGATTTGCTCCTGAAGTAGCATTATCTTAAAAGAGGTTGAAGCATTACACGATTTGGTGTAATTCGTTCAAATAATTATGTTCCGTTCCCTGAAGAATGAGAACTTTTGATAAATATTAATCTATTCCCCGAAGTGAATGTGACAATATTAATAAAGCTCGTAAATATGAACGCGCTTTAGATGTAAAAATATACGATTCACCTCCAGAAGAGGTAATATGATTGAGAGAATATATACTCATTTTTTCGTATTTTAAATTTGCTCCTGAAGAAGTAATACAATTGAAATTTTCTCCTGAAGCAGGAAAATATTATGAAACTGTGTCTTCCTGTGCTTAAATAAAATAATAAGCTATTCAAAGTTATTTTTGAAGCACATTTTCATTCCCTGGATTGAATGAAGAAATACCACAACTCACCTCTTGAAGAGGTAGAATAACAAAGGATATAAATCTTATTTTTGTGGCATAAAAATCATTGTCGCACGTACCCGTTGGACGTAAAATATCTTGGAAATTTTTATTAAATATCATTCCAAGGCAAAAGTATTCTTGTAGAATGCTTTCTACTACAACCACATTAATATGTTATGGTTAGTTATCGAGTTCCCCGAAGGAAATAACAGCTCATGTATCTTTCCCTGAAGGATGTAATGACTATGTAGTTACCGCTTTGATATAAAATATTTAGATGTTAATTGCGTTTCTCCCTGAAGGCGATATTTGTCACGAAGTTGGTGGTAAGAATACTGAAATTCTTATTTATTACATTTATAAATTTATAATTGTCTTTATATTGTCAATGTGATCATGATTTTCTCTCGTGACACCAGAAGTGTCTGAGCACTATTTGGTAGTACAAAATTATCAAAAGCTCCTGAAGAGCTAACTGTTTGTCTAGAAGACACATGATACCAGTAGTGTCCGATAGATATAAGATTGTGGATAATAAATGAAGGCTTTCGAAGAGCTTATATACAAAAATGTCATTCATATTATATGATTGTGATCAAAACATATGTTGTAGTAAACCTGAAGTTTACTAATACAAATGACCATCATATTGAGACTACAAATGATTGAAAGATTAAAAATCTTAATGTTTCCACAATCATAGGGGGTAAATATGTATGTGAGAAGTAACCCGCCTGATTCTTCAATTTGTACTACATCACGTATCACAGTAAACCAGAAGTTTACTAATGCAAAAGCAGCTACAGTAAATCAGAAATTTACTTATACAAAAGTAGCCACAGTAAATTAGAAGTTTACTAATGCAAAAGTTTGTGCCACAGTAAACCAGAAGTTTATTAAGAGATAGCACATGCCATGATAAATTTGAAGTTTTCATTTGCCATTTTTAAATGAGCTATTTGAGAATTCAAATAAGCATATACTGAAGAACTAGAAGATTCTTCAAGAATTCTCATGTGTTGCTTGTTCTCATAATAAATTGATTATACCAGCTAAAGTTTGGACTAAGACTCCTGATTCTAAAATATATAAAAGGTGAATATGGGCCCATTCACCTATCATGTGAACCACTTATAGATGCATATATAAGATGGTTACATGTATGTTTATTGTCAACCTGTAGTTTGGCACTTGAGATTGTTTTTCTCAATTAAGAGCATAACTTTCAGATTATGAAATCAAGACAGTTCATCTTGATAATGCTGGTTTATATCCAAGCTGGTTTAGCAGTGAATACCTCCTATTAATAGCTAAACCATTGCTTATGAGAACAAAAATTCATATGTTGGTCTAAGATTTCCTAAAATTGCATATAGCAGCACTTGTATGCGTCAGACCAACAATATATGATATGTCCTCCCCTCACAATTGGTTTAGGATCAGAAACCAAATATTTTTACTATCTTTTGATGTGTGGTATATGATTAATTTCTCTACCACAATACACAAAGATATGTTTCCCAAAGAAGATTAGGGATATATGTTAGTTTTTCTAACATTTGGGGGATGGAATAAACAGCTGAAAAATATGTTATATGAATCGAATTATCATTAGTATGATCCTCACTCAGAAGATAATTCTAGTCAAATGCCAGAAGCATTTGCTGATCCAAAATTAAATATCATATTTCAGCTGCAAATGCTCCTATTAAAATTAAAGTCCCTGAAGGATAAAGTTTATTGTACGCATGAAGCGTGATAGGCCAATCGGTTCCAAAATAAGGAGCTAATGATCAAAATGATCATAATGAGGAGGAAATGAGCTCTAGAATAGCCCACGACATAACATTTCATGAAACTCCAGAAGAAGTTCAGGTACCTGAAAATAAAGAAAGTGATGAGATCTCAACAAGTTATGTCGCTTAGGAACCGATACAAAATGATCGTCGATGATATATTTGATACAATATAGCGCACAATATTGTAAAAGATTGTGAGGATCGGACCTGTAGTCCAGACACCTGAAGATGTCACGCCATTTAAATGTAAGTCATAACTTATATGACTCATTTGATTAATTCTATATGAAGATCCCTGAAGGATTTAAAATGCCTAAAGCATATAGTTCAAAGTCTCGAGAAATGTACTCGATCAGATTACAAAGGTCTTTGTACGGTTTAAAAGAATCTGGGCGTATGTGGTATAATCGCCTCAGTGAATATTTGCTGAAAGAAGGTTATGTAAGTGATGTTATTTGTCCATGTAGTTTTTATAATGAAAATGTCATCAAAATTTGTTATACTTGCTGTTTATGTTGATGACATAAATCTTGTTGGAACTCCAGAAGAGCTCCAAAAGGCAATTGAATATCTTAAGAAAGAATTTGAGATGAAAGATCTTGGAAAGACAAAACTTTGTCTTGGTCTACAAATTGAACATTTAGCAGAAAGGATCTTTATCTATCAATCTGCCTATACAGAAAGGGTCTTAAAATGCTTTTACATGGACAAAACGCACCCATTGAGTACACCAATGGTTGTCCGATCACTTGAAGTGGATAAGGATTTGTTCCGACCTCCAGAAGAGGATGAGGAACTCCTTGGTCTCGAAGTACCCTATCTTAGTGCAATTGGTGCACTAATGTATCTTGCTAATGCTACAAGGCCTGACATAGCATTTTCTGTTAATTTACTAGCAAGATACAGTTCTTCTCCTACATGGATTAAGGATCCATTCTTACCTCCAGAAGAGGATGATGAACTCCTTGATCCAGATATACCCAAGTCTCTGCACTGTACTCTTTTTCCCTTGCTCGGGTTTTTTCCCACTGAGTTTTTCCTGGTAAGGTTTTTAATGAGGCAGCTTGCAAATGTATATTATTAGTGTACTCCTTTTCCTTGACTAGGATTTTTCCCATGAGGTTTTTCCTAGTAAGGTTTTAACGAGGCACATAATAATGAACATCCAAAGAGGAATGCTTTGAAAATATTTTTGTGGATGTCCATTTATTACTCCGCTGTAGATAATCTTCCTGAAGAAGATTATCCATTTAGTACTCCATTGAAGTTTTCTACAAGCAACTGATGCAGGTAAGTTGCAAGGAACTCAATGAAATGACTTGTACCAGCTTCTTGGTTTGATGAGAATAAGAGGAATGCTTTGAAAATATTTTTGTGGATGTCCATTTATTACTCCGCTGTAGATAATCTTCCTGAAGAAGATTATCCATTTAGTACTCCATTGAAGTTTTTTACAAGCAGCTGATGCAGGTAAGTTACAAGGAACTCAATGAAATGACTTGTACCAGCTTCTTGGTTTGATGAGAATAATTTAAATCGATCTGAAATAGTGGTGGATAATATTCTCTACAAACTCAATTTTTTGAGAAGATGGTATACAAGATTGGAATGAGGAGATTCAAATATTTGAAACAAGGTTTTCATCAGGGGGAGTAAAATACGCGATGCACTCTTTTTTCCTTACTAAGGGTTTTTCCCACGGGGTTTTCCTTATAAGGTTTTTAATGAGGCACATTATCTTTTAATGAACATCCAAGGGGGAGTGTTATAAATATATATTATATTATGGATGTTCATTTAGTTCTCCGTCATAAATAAGTTTCCTGAAGAAGCTTATCATTTCGATACTCCGTTATGGATAAAGATTACCCCCGGCAGAAGATTATCTATATCTGGTACAGAAGCAGTTTACAAGCAACTTACAAGTAGCTTACACAACAGCTTGTAGTAGCTTACACAACAGCTTGTAGTAGCAGCTTACACAACAGCTTGTAGTAGCTTACACAGCAGCTTGTAGTAGCAGCTTACACAGCAGCTTGTAGTAGCAGCTTACACAGCAGCTTGTAGCAGCTTGCAGTAGCAGTTTACATAGCAGCTTCCTTTCTTCTATAAATAGAAGAGATTCCAGTTCATTATGTACATCAGTTTGGAATTCGAATAATATATCAGTTTCTCTATATACTTGTCTTTATTTTACAGTCTTTATTTTATAACAAAATCTACAATTTATATATAACTGGAATCAATTTTTTGTTGCTTAGAATCCGGTCAAAAGTCCTTGAATTATCTTTTTTTTTTTAAAAAAATAGCTTATCTATTTCATTCCAAAATTTTTTACAGAACAGGTAGATTCAGACCATCTACATCCCTAATTACATAGCCTAAATCTGTAGACTAAGTGAATTCATCACTATATCTAAGTAACTAGTTAAAACTAACAACTGATTGAAACTAATACATCAGAACAAGAATACATCGAAAGACAAAATATTCCTATTACGGATACCCATTGAGAGTTGTAAGAGCTCCTTTCCAGTGTTGTATTTCTTGCCCTCTCGTGTGTATATGAACTGTTACTTCTCTGCACACGCTGTTCACGTTTTCTACACCCCCTGGAATCGAACTCTGTTCCTTTCTCTCCATATGGTATAAACCATCATACCAAAAACACAGGTAACTATTTCCAAATGTCCACTCTTTTTTGTGGCGACATGACTTATCCATTCCACCTCACTTTGCCAATCTCGAATAGGTCTGCAATGTCTCAGCCAATTCAATAGCCTCGACCACATTTCATTTGTCACAGAGCACTCAAAAAATAGACGATCGAAGGTTTCATCAGTTATCTTACAAAGGATACACTGTTGAGGAATTTGAATACCAAACTTCAGCAGTCTATCCACTGTAGCTAGTCTCCTTCGTAATGCTAACCATAGTATGAACTTAAATCTGGGACGCATTTTTGGTTGCAACATAATGCTTTTCCAGGGAACCTTTGGGTGTTGAGGGAATTGCAGTCGATATAGCTTCCTAATGCTAAAGGAATTGCCTTTTTGTAGCTGATCCAACCTACTCATAAGATTACCTTGGATACCGTGAACATCCCCAATGAATTTCCTTGACTCCAAAATTTTTCTGACCACCCAAGCTGCATTCTTGGGTATTGGCATATGCTCTAACGTGTGATGTTTTATATAGAATGTATGGATCCACTTGATCCATAAGCAATCTTTCTTTTTTGCCACTGCCCATAGGTGCTTTGCTACAGCAGCTCTGTTCCAAAACACCAAATTCATCACATTTAGACCACCTACTCCTTGTGGTAAGCAAATTTTGTCCCAGGAAACCAAGGCCTTTTTTGACACCGTTGATGAACCTGTCCACAGAAATGACCCGCAGATAGCTTCAACCATCTTCATAACCTTCTTTGGTAGTAGAAAATTCTGTGCCCAGTATGATTGTATTCCAAATAGCACTGACTTGATCAGTTGCACTCGCCCTGCATAAGATAAGAGTCTTGTTGTCCAGCAATTGATCCTCTGTGTGATCTTCTCTACTAGAGGCCAGCATTTTATAACTGAAAGTTTCTTTGATGCCAAAGGGACCCCCAAATATTTAAGTGGTAGTGTACCTTCAGGGAACCCCAATTCTTGTAATATATCCTGTTTCTGGCTTGTTGAAACACCTGCTAAGTAGGCTGCACTCTTCTCTGCATTTTCTTGAAGACCTGAGGCTTCAGTGAACTTTTGGAAAGTCTGCCTTAGCAATCTAATGGATTGCAAGTCAGCCCTGCAAAACATGAGTAGGTCGTCAGCAAAACAAATATGCACCACTCCAAGCTTTTGATATCTGGGATGAAACTTGAACTTTTTATTTTTCATCAGCTGTGCAAACTCTCTTTGTAAGTATTCCATAGCCAACACAAAAAGATAGGGTGACATTGGGTCTCCCTGTCTTATCCCCCTTCTTCCTTTAAAAAGCCTAGTTAACCCACCATTTATATTCAAAGAATAGGTTACTGAAGAGATGCATTCCATTATCCAACTTGTGAACTTATAAGGAAAGCCCATGTCTAATATAACCCTTTCCAGGGATGTCCATTCTAGTGTGTCATAAGCTTTCCTCAAATCAACTTTTAAAACACACCTCGGAGAGATACCTTTCCTGTTGTAACCTTTAAATAACTCATGTGTGAAGAGAATATTATCTGTAATACATCTGCCTTCTATAAAAGCTGATTGTGACTCCCCTACCAGTTCTCCAATTACTCTCTTTATTCTTGCTGTGATAACCTTAGTAATAATCTTGTATAAGGTTGTACAACATGCTATTGGTCTGTAGTCCTTAACATGACTAGGATTCTGCACCTTAGGAACTAATGTCACAACAGTACTACTAATTTCTTTATGCATCTTCCCAGTTACAAAAAACTATTTGACAACATCACAAACCTCATCTCCCACTTCCTGTGAATGTTTAGTAAAGAACTCAATTGGAAATCCATCCACACCAGGGGCCTTTTCATGAGGCATATCTTTTATTGCATTTTGGATCTCCATCAATGTAACCTCTTGGATTAGTTCCTCTTTCTGCTGAAGAGTAAGGCATGTACCTTGTTGTATAACTTCTGTATTTGGACATCTATGAACACTACCCCTCTCCCCCATGAGCTCAGTAAAAAAGGAAATGAACTCATTCTCTACTTGTATAGGATCAGTTACCTTTGCTCCATCTTCTTTATAGATTGACATAATTGCATTTTTACTTGTCCTCAACTTCCATTGAGCATGAAAGTACTTAGAGTTTGAGTCACCACATGTAATCCAGTTTGCTCTGGACTTCTGCTTAAGTACTTTTTCCTCTATATTGCTCCATTTTTCAACCTCTGCCAAAGCCCTCCTTTCTTGTTCAATCAAATCTTGATCCAAGTGATGGACCATGAGATTAGTCTATATAATTTCAAGCTTGTGCCTAGCATGGTTTAGTTGTTGCTTGTATGAAGCCATATAAGTATTCAAGCCTTTGAGGTCTTTCTTCAGCATCTTTAACTTTAGCCAGACTTTTTGCATTGGGTCTGCCTTTATATTTTGCTTCCATATTCTATCAACAATCCCTTTAAACTCAGCATGCTCCATAACTGAATTATACAATTTGAATGGCTTTGGATGTAAACCCCTCTGCTGATGCCCTTGACTGCACTGGATTAAGATAGGAGAATGGTCAGATACCTCCGGATTCAAGAACTCTGCTTCAATATGGCCATATTGTTGTAGCCATTCGAAGTTCCCAAATGCCCAATCAATCCTATTATATACTTTTTTATCAGGCTGTTGTTTGTTACACCAAGTATAGTACCACCCCAAGCTTTTTAATTGGGTAAGTTGGAGAGTATGCAGCATATCCTGTAGTCCTTGTGTCTCACCTTGTGTAACTGAAGTTCCAATTATGTCATCCGTGTACAATACATTATTAAAATCTCCACATAATAGCCAGCAATCTTGGATTGTACTCCCTATCTGAATAAGTTTCCTCCATAGTTGACTCCTCTGGTTACTATCATTACTTGCATATATCATGGTTATCATAGCTTTAAAGTTAGAACTTGGCTCATGTATTTCATTATGAATAAACTGATCCTCAATCAGCATAATCTGAATATTCACATTTCCCTTCCATAGTAACCAAATCCTACCATTTGGATGTGCATTATAGTTGCAACATACATTCCAATCCCTTGCCACTTGATTGATGATTCTAGCCGATTTCCTCTCCTTGACTCTTGTCTCCAAACACCCCATTACATCCACCTTATTCTTCCTCAGAAAGAGCCTGAACTCCTTTTGTTTGTGGGGCTTATTTAGCCCCCTTACATTCCAAGTACATAGGTTCATGTCTGGGAGAAGCTGGATGGGCCAAAGTCCCCTTGTAGTGTTTCTGTTTCATTCATCTGCAGGACATCAAATCTATTGGTAGAGGTAATGGCTATAACAGGTTCTTGGTGTACAACTTTGCCTTTGCTAATTGTACTAGCATTTTGGTCCTTGTACCTTGCCCTTTCATCCTTATCAATCACCCCTTGAGTACCCTCTATAGATGAGGTTGGTTTGAGTGCTTCTGTTGCCATCACTTTTGACAAAAAAATGGATTGAATCCCCTTCTCTGTTTGCACCCCTGCATTCTCAATTCCCTTTTCCCTATTCACCTTTGGTACCCATTTGAGATTCTCCTTGTTCTTGTTCCTTCTCTTCTTTGGTTGTTCTCTAACTTCTTCCCCCCTTTCCCGTTTTTCCTTCAACCAACAATCTTCTGAATTATGTCCAAATCTGACACAGTCGCAGCAAAATTTTGGTTTCCAGTCATAGTCAATTTGCTGATTGATTATCCCTCTAGGAGTTTGAATATCCATACTGTCCGGCAAAGGATGCGAGATGTCAGCTTCAACAAGCACTCATGCAAATGATATCTTCTCTAACTCAGCAGTAAATCTATCAGTGTATAGAGGTTTACCAACTACACTGGCTAATTTACTCAATATCTCTATGGACCAAAAACTCAACGGAAGACCTGGAAATTTGATCCATAGCGGAATTATACTCATACATCCTGGATCAAATTTGAAATCCACGCTCCAATGCTGCAAAATCAGGGGTTTATAGTGGTATGTATATGGTCCATTATGTAGAACTAAATCCCTATCTGCAATATTTTGAAATCTGAAGATAAAGTATCATTCATCATGATAAAGGATTTGAGGTTTCTCAACAAAATTCTAAACATTTGCAATGTAATTATCCATAGATTTTTCATAAGGATTATCCCCCAAAACGTAGCCAATTAGAGCTGTACTCCAGTAAATTTCCTGCTCCTTTGTTTCTTCTTCATCAATTTGCACTATGACAGTACCATCGCAACTAGCAGGGGGGATATAGTTCAAAGTCTTACCCCTTTGTGAACTTCTATTATGATACCTGGTAGGTACCTCTTCCTTATTCCCAATTTCCTCTTGGTTTTCAATTGCTTTAGCAGGTTGCACTATATTCCCCGCTGCTGAGAAATTCAGTCTTCTATGAACTGCTTCCATACTTTCCTTCACAACAGATTTCTCCCCTTCACTCTCAATTTCCTCCATAATTGATTGAAATTTTTGTGGTAGGAAGCTACCAAAAGTCAGCGGCATCAATTCATGTTGAATCCCGGTGTCCGGTGTAATTATCATTCCATCAACTTCCCCACCTTGAGTTGGGTTATGAAACACTGTGGGAGCACTTCCCATACCAGTTAACCATCATCCAGTTTGTACCTGAGCAGGTGTTACTATGCTTACTTCATTGTCCTTCACTCCCGACGGAGATGGGAGCTTTTTCCGTTGTCTAGCCATGGCCGAGGCGTATGTTAGCTAAACTTTGCTAATCATGCACCTTCAGAGCAATTTTTTCTCTAGTATGTTAGCTAAACCTGTATCCTCCATATTGATGGAATTATCTATGATCTTAATTACCCCCTTATACTTGGTTATTCGATAGTTCTTACCCCCTTGGACGATCTCATCCCAAGAAAGTGGCATGCACTCACGTGCCACGTGGACTTTTCTGTCTATGTGGTATTTTTTTGAAAAATAAAATATATTTTTACATTTTTAAGTATGTTACTTTCTTAGATAATATTTTTCGAATAAAATTTATAATAAAAATTGGATGGAACTACATTATTTAGGCTAATTTTTTTTATTTGGCTAAAAATAATAAAGTTTTAAGTTTTTTTTTTGTTTTTTGTATTTGCCTGAAAATAAAAATTTATACAATTGAAATAAATAGTCAAGGAATCTAAAAAGTTATAAAAAAAAATACATATTTTGAAATTTATTATTTTGGCATTAATTTTTGTATAGATCTAAATTATGGTGCTCTAAATTTTTATTTTAATTTTACAAATTTAACCTGAAAAAGTAAAAATACACAGTTGAAATAAATAGTCTTTGCATCAAAAGAAAAAATAAAAAGAGTGTACGATTGCAAGTTCATTATTTTGGCTATACTTTTTTATTTGGTAAAAAAAAATAGAGCTATGGCCAATTTTTTTTTGTTTGACTCGAAAATAAAAATACACAATTAAAATAAATAGACATTATATATAAAGAAAAAACAGGAAATATACACAACTGGTATTCCATTATTTTTACTAAAAGTTTTTTATTTGGCTAAAATGATGGAGTTCCTACCCAACGTTTTATAAATTCGGCCTAAAACAAAAAATGAAATATGCAGTTGGAACAAATAAACATTACATCTTATAAGGAATCAAGATAATTAAAGTTAGAGTAAAGTTCACGTTGTATATTAAGATGAAGCAAGAAGAAATACATAGTTGTAACAAATAAGTCATGATATATGACTTATGACAATTAAAAGTTAAAAATTAACCTATTTTGAAGCTGATTTTAATTTTTCTTCACTCCCACACGCTTAAAAGAGAGTGCACCCACACTCTTTGCCACATCAACATCAGGGGGGTAATGACTCTCAAAATGCCAAGTTGATGGGGGTAATTAAGACCACGAATTGTGTATGCAGATCCCGGGCTCAAGAAAAGAAAAAGGAAAATTGTAACATCCAGCAGTAACAACAACTAAATAGTAAGAAAACGAAAAGTAATAACAACAAGATAATAAGAAAACATGTAGTAATAGAGATTATCAATAACATAGTACAGGTCTAACTTCTAAAACGACTAGTATGGGGAAGACACGCACTCGACTACCTACTAAAACTACCGGTCAAACTTATAATTACATACAATTTTTATACAACTTGTATACAATTTGTTAGTTGTATATATTTTGTTTGTCGTTTATACACTCGACCTACAAAATATACAATATTTATTTATGTCTTCTTCTTCTTCTTCAAGTTTCAATATAAAAGTACAACTAAAATCAACTCGAATCTTCATCAAACTCTTTTAAAACTGAGATATAAACTCCAAAAAATATTCTCAATCATTTATAACAATAACCGATCCATATAAATAATAATCTTATAAAATTTAATTTTCAAATTCAAAGCCTATGACTGTCAATGGAGTTGATCAGAACTGTAACCATCTCTGATTTAATTTTGTTCGAAAAAACATGTTATGATCAAAATGATTATAGAAAAGATCAATTGGATACGCTTTTATATTATCAACGAATTTGAATACCATAGACCCAAAAATTAATGTTTTTATATTAGGAAAAATATCACTATATGGTATATAAAGAAGCAACGTTGATTGTCCAAACCAATATTCAAAAGCTACCAATTTCTTTGTGCTTTTCGATTATTCAAAAGTTAGTTGTAAAAAAGGACGTTTATACTTGGTACAACTTAATAACATATGCATACTTAATAAGTAATAATATTTTAATTAGAAATCATATTAAGAGCCCGTTTGGATTAGCTGATTTGAAGTAGCTGATAAGCATTGTGTGTTGAAATGCACTTTTAAGTGCTGAAACTGATTTAATAAATAAGCAGTTACGTGTTTGGGTACACCTGCTGAAATTGATAATAAGTGGCTACAGCAATTGATAAAAAAGTGTTGATAAGCTCTTTTTCTGTTAAAATAACTTAACTAACCTTAGAACTGTTTACACTTATAAGGGCATAATTTCTTCAAAATTTTAGATTCCAGATCGATTCAAATACAAAATATTATATTTGTTATTTTATTTTAAATATACCAAAAATTTGATATGTCATCATTTATTACATATAGTTCAAAGATTAATACACAATCTAATAGATATGCAAAGATATAGAGAATTTGCTTATCTTAAATAGTCAATGAGAATTGCAGACTTGAGACTGTGAGTATCGATGCAAGAGTTTTGTTCTAAAAAGAAATATTTTAAGGATAAAATAGTAAATCTTGGTCAAATTTAAAGTGCTTATAAGCTAAAAATTAATAAGCTGGGGGTGACCAGCTTATGCCTTTTGGCTTATTTTTGACTTATAAGCACTTGGCTTATAAGCACTTTTAACTTTACCAAACGCATAGATAAGCCTAAAAATACTTATAAGCTAGTTTGACCAGCTTATAAGCTTAGCCAAACACCCTCTAAGCTAATTTTAATTTATTATCGGCGTTGCATAATGATTCAATTAAGTATCAAGTAAAAATACATCATCATTCATGATCTATTCTAAATTCAAATGTTTAGCTATAACTTTAGCTGTATAATATAACTCCAAAAAAAAAAATCAAGAATATGCATGCATTTAGTTTATTATTTTCTTAGGTGTCGTTGATTGAAGTGTCAATGTTACGACCCAAGTTCGCCCTCCGTGAACATGTCGTGACGACATCTAGACCCTACGACTGGGTAAGCCTAACAATTGCGGAAAAAAAAAGAAACAAATGCGGTAAAACTAATAAAAACCGAAGATAACAAATATAAAAGTGTTTAAGGTGCCGCTCGGCATATACAATACAAGATCTCAAAATCGAACAACTCCCAAAACTCGGAATCCCATGAATCACAAGTTATGAATACGACAAAATGCTCTAACTCCGGGATGTCTAAATCAAAAGAAAAAGATAGAAGGGATATCACTAAAAGTGAGAATGAAAAGGGACTCCTAGGTTTGCGGACGCGACAGATATACCTAGAAGTCTCTAGAGAATTATCTCGCCTCAAGGGTAGTAGGGCTGAGTCGAAGTAACTGGATCTGCACACGAAAAACATGTACAGGAAAGGGCATGAGTACACCACAGAGGTACCTAGTAAGTGCCAAGCCTAACTTCGGTCGAGTATTGACGAGGAAGGTCAGGGCCCTACCGGTCATATACAATAATATATAAGGAAAAGAAGTAGTATTAAAGTAACACAAGATAATAAGAGTAGCAACAACTACAACAGAGACATACAATTATAGAAGGAATATAGCTCAACACAGAGATAACAACCGGGGATCTCCCAGGATAACGTCCTATCGTCCCCAAATATATATATCCAGTGGATCTCCCAGGTGTCGTCCCGTAGTCCAACTCATAACGCGCAGGGGATCTCCCGGAATACCACATCCGTAGTCCCAAATGTAAATATTCAGTACTGGGGGAATCTCCGGGTGCAGTCCCGTAGTTCCAATGTAAATGTGCAAGGGGATTTTCCGAAATAACACATCTGTAGTCCCAAATAAACAGACAAGGGGAATATCCCGGGATATTGCCCGTGGTCCCAAAGTAAACACACAGCAGCAACACGAAGAATATTCAATTCAATCAAATTTATACCAAGGTAAAACAAGTATTTCTAGCCTAGCATGCTGCACAGAATTCAAATAAGGCAGTTTGAGCAAGTAAAGGAGTTAAGTCACTTGGACATGCTTCCCTAAGCTAAGAGTAGGCTTAAATTGCAATTAGTAAAAACAGGAAAGAAAACGCAATTACAATTACTTAATGAAAACATGATTTGCAATAATTAGCACATGTACGCACTCGTCACCTCACGTACGAGGCATTTCATATATCACAGTACCAATTCCTAAGGGAAGTTCCCCCACACAAGGTTAGGCAAGCCACTTACCTCGAACCAGCTCAATCAACTCAATACCACGAGTATCTGACTCCAAATGGCCCAAACCTATTCAAAGAATTTGCATAATGTAAATATAACTTCAAATAACTAATTCAACTAATTAATTCGAAGGTAATACGCGAAATTAGGAAAATCGTCCAAAAAGTCCCCCGGTCCCACGTCTCGGAATCGGGTACAATTTACAAATTCGAAATCCTCACACTCTCACGAGTTCATATATACAGAAATTACTCCAATCGGATATCAAAATCTTGATCAAAACTCCAAAATTAGGCCTAAGAACTTTTTCAATTTTTCTCCAAATTTTCACCCCAAATTCGAATTTTAAGGATGAATTTAAGCATAGATTCGTGAAAATTAATTCAAACCGAGTAAGAATTACTTACCCAAAACACCCAGGTGAAATTCTCTCCCAAAATCGCCAATCCCGAGCTCCCAATTCAATTTCTAAGGTTTTAAGACTTAACCCTTGATTCCGCCCCTTTTTTCTGACCAGTGGAACCGCACCTGCGTCTCTGGGACCGCACCTNCGCTGCCACTGCCGCACCTCAGGCCACACCTGCGATCCTCCTACCACTCCTGCAACTTTTCATTAAACCAAGAATTCCACACCTACGACCCCCTTTACACAGATGAGGTGTCGCTTCTGCGGTGCATGGGCCGCATCTGCGACCTAAGCCCAAAATGCCTCAGGCCACACCTGCGATCCTCCTACCACTTCTGCGCTGCCGCACCTGCGGTCCAAAACACGCAAGTGCGGTTATGACAGGTTCAGCCAACTTCATATTTTTCCTAAGTCCAATTCAACCTCCGTTAAGCACCTGAAACTCACCCGAGGTCCCCGGGACCTCAACTGAACCTTCCAACCAATCCTAAAACATCATACGAACTTATTCCAACCCTCGAATCACATCAAACAACGCTAAAACCACAAATCACTCTCCAATCCAAGCCTAAGGATTTCCAAAACTTTAAATTTCTGCTTTCGATCAAAAAGCCTATCAAACCTCATCTGTATTCCCTGAAATTTTGCACACACATCCCATATGACGCAACAGACCTACTCCAACTTTCAGAATTCCATTCTGACCCCGATATCAAAATCTCACTATCGAATCGGAAATTTCAAAAATTCAACTTTCGGCATTTCAAGCCTAATTAAGCTACGGACCTCCAAGACACAATCCGACCATGCCCCCAAGCCCGAAATCACCCAATGGAGCTAACGGAACCAACGGAATTCCATTCCAAGACCGTCTTCACACTGCTCTAACTACGATCCAAATTCTAAGGCTAAAACTCTCATTTAGGGACTAAGTGTCCCAAAACTCTCCGAAACACAAAACGAATCCTCCTGGCAACTCACAATAGCATAAATAAGCACGGGGAAAGCAGTTAATAGGGGATCGGGGCGTTAATTCTTAAAACGACCGGCCAGGTCGTTACATCCTCCCCTTCTTAAAACATTCGTTCGTCCTCGAACGAGTATAGAGACATACCTGAAGTGGTGAAAAGATGAGGGTAATGGCTGCGCATATCCTGCTTGGTCTCCCAAGTCACCTCCTCGACCGGCTGACCCCACCACTGAACCTTCACTGATGCAATGTTCTTTAACCTCAGTTTTCGGACCTGCCTGTCCAATATCGCTACTAGCTCCTCAATATAAGATAGATCCTTGTCCAACTGGACTGAACTGAAATCCAACACGTGCGACGGATCACCATGATACCTCCGGAGCATCAAAACATGAAATACCATATGAACTCCTACCAAGCTGGAACGTAAGACAAGCTCATAAGCAACCTCCCCAACACGCCGCAATATCTCAAAAGGTCTAATAAATATCGGACACAATTTCCCTTTCTTCCCAAATCTCATAATGCCTTTCATAGGCAAAACCGTAGCAAGACCCGCTCTCCAACCATATAGCAAACATCACGAACCTTTCGGTCCGCATAACTCTTCTATCTGGACTGGGTTGTACGGAGCCTATCCTGAATTACCTTAACCTTCTCCAAAGCATCTTGTACCAAATCTGCGCCCAATAATCTAGCCTCGCCCGGCTCGAATCAACCCAGCGGGGATCTACACCGCCTACCATACAAGGCCTCATACGGTGCCATCTGAATGCTGGACTGATAGTTGTTGTTGTAAACAAACTCAGCCAGTGGCAAGAACTGATCCCAAGGATCTCCAAACTCCATTACACACGCACGGAGCATATCCTCAAGAATCTAAATAGTGCGCTCGGACTATCCACCGTCTGGGGGTGAAATGCTGTGCTCAACTCTACCCGAGTGCCCAACTCATGATGTACGACCCTCCAAAACCATGATGTGAAATGATTACCTCTATCTGAAATAATAGAAACTGGAATACCGTGCAGACGTACATCTCCCAAATATAAATCTCCACTAATCGCTCTGAAAAATAGGTGGTACACATAGGAATGAAATGCGCGGACTTGGTCAGCCGATCCACAATCACCCAAATGGCATCGAACTTCCTCAAAGTCGGTGGGAGCCCAACTACGAAGTCCATGGTGATCCGCTCCCACTTCCACTCCGTAATCTCTATCTGCTGAAGCAATCCACCCGGCCTCTGGTGCTCACACTTTACCTGCTCGCAATTCAGGCACCAAGCTACAAACCCAACTATATTCTTCTTCATCCGCCTCCACCAATAGTGCCGTCTCCAATTCTGATACATCTTCACGGCACCCGGATGGATGGAATACCGCAAACTATGGGCCTCCTCTAGAATCAAGTCCCGAAGCCCATCAACATTGGGTACACAAACCCGACCCTGCATCCTCAATACCCCTTCATCACCAATGGTCACATCTTTGGCATCACTCTGCATGACCTTGTCCCTGAGGGCATGCAAATGAGGGTCATCAAATTGACGCTCTCGGATACGATCAAACAAGGAAGACCGAGAAACCACACAAGCAAGGTGTCACGACCCGGATTTCCCACCCTCGGGAGTCGTGATGGCGCCTACTAATGAGAGCTAGGATAGCCAAGTTTAAATACCTTTTTCATTAATAACATAATTCCTTTTAACAATTATCGGCAATAATACAAAAACAACGAAATTAAATAATAAGCGGAAGTCTCAATATTATAGAAAACTGAATAAAAATGCAGAAAAATCTCAACAAAAGCCTCTACCCAAGACTGGTGTCACAGTTTCACAGACGGTCTAAGAATACTACACATAAAGGTCTGAAAGAAATAAACTCGACACTGTCTCCAGAAATACATGAAAGAAATAGGAATATAGATGAAAGGAGACGCCAGTGCTTGCGAACGCCTGCGAGGCTACCTCTGGTCTCGCTGGGCTGAAAGCCTACTCCCACACTACTGCTGCCGCTGCCCGAAGCCTGGATCTGTGCAAAATAGCACTGAGTGTAGTATCAGCACAACCGACCCCATGTGCTGGTAAGTGCCTAGCCTAACCCCGGCGAAGTAGTGACGAGGCTAGGACCAGACCACCAAATAAACCTGAACAGATATATATACAAGTACAACGGAGACGTAGCAAGAAAATAACAATTTAAGATGGGGAAGGGAGCATGCTTCAGGGGCAACAGTAAGAAATAGAATTTCAGGAATAATAAAGCGTACATCTACAAATTTAACTTCTAGCAGAAAATGAAAAGATAAGGCAACTTTCATATTCAACTCATCTTGTTGCAGGCGTGCAACCCGATCCCATTTCTCAATATCTCGTGGTAGGCGTACCACCCGCTCCCATTTCAATATCGCTCGTGGTAGGCGTACCACCCGCTCCCATTTCAATAAATCAACAGTTCCTCTAAAAGAAAATTTACTCTAACAAACGCAACAATTAATACGAGTTCATAAGACAACAAGTACACAAAATTTATGATTTACTAAGGAAAACAAATAATGACAAATA
>NC_031989.1:2216217-2226021 GCF_001879085.1 Nicotiana attenuata
GCACACCCACATCCCATTATGACGCAACAGACCTACATCAACTTTCAGAATTCCATTTGACCCCGATATTCAAAATCTCCACTATCGAATCGGAAATTTCAAAAATTTCAAATTTCGCATTTCAAAGCCTAATTAAGCTACGGACCTCCAAGACACAATCCGGACCATGCCCCCAAGCCCGAAATCACCCAATGGAGCTAACGGAACCAACGGAATTCCCATTTCCAAGACCGTCTTCACCACTGCTCTAACTTACGATCCAAATCAAGGCCATAAACACTCTCATTTTAGGGACTAAGTGTTCCCAAAACTCTCCGTAAACACAAAACGATCCTCCTGGCAACTCACAATAGCATTAAATAAGCACGAGGGAAAGGCAGTTAATAGGGATCGGGCGTTAATTAATTAAACCACGGCCAGGGTCGTTACATCCTCCCCTTCTTAAACATTTCGTTCGTCCCTCGAAACGAGTATAGAGACATACCTGATAGTGGTGAAAACGATTGAGTACGGTAATGGTGCGCAATCCTGCTTGTGTCTCCCAAGTCACCTCCTGAACCGGCTGACCACCACCACTGAACCTCTTTATTTCCACTGATGCAATGTTCTTTTAATACCTCAGTTTTTCGGACCTTGCCTGTCACTAATATCGCTTAACTAGCTCCTCAATATAAGATTAGATCCTTGTCCAACTGGACTGGAACTGAAATCCCAAACAACGTGCGACGGATACTCATGATTTTCCGGAGCATCAAAACATAAATTACCATATGAACAGTACCTACCAAGCTGGAACGTAAGACAAGCTCATTAAGCAACCTCCCAACAGCCGCATATCTCAAAGGTCTAATAAATATCGGGACACCAATTTTCCCTTTCTTCCAAATCTCATAATGCCTTTCATAGGGCAAAACGTAGCAAGACCCGCTCTCCAACATTATTAGGCAAACATCACGAACCTTTCGGTCCGCATAACCTCTTCTATCTGGACTGGGTTGTACGGAGCCTATCCTGAATACACTTAACCTTCTCAAAGCATCTTGTACCAAATCTGCGGCCCAATAATCTTAGCTCGCCC
This sequence comes from Nicotiana attenuata, assembly GCF_001879085.1. NCBI lineage: Eukaryota > Viridiplantae > Streptophyta > Magnoliopsida > Solanales > Solanaceae > Nicotiana > Nicotiana attenuata. The sequence goes on from NC_031989.1 coordinate 2,217,296, forward strand.
CGGCTCGAATCAAACCCAGCGGGAATCTACACCGCCTACCATACAAGGCCTCATACCGGTGCCATCTGAATGCTGAGAGACTGATTAGTTGTTGTTGATAAACAAACTCCAGCCAGTGGCAAGAACTGACCCAAGGATCTTCCCTAACTCCATACACACGCACCGGAGCATTCCTCAAGAATCTAAATAGTGCGCTCGACTATCCACCGCTGGGGGTGAATGCTGTGCTCAACTCTACCCGATGTGCCCAACTATGATGTACGACCCTTCACAAAACCATGATGCTGAAAATGATTTACCTCTTATCTGAAATAATAGAAACTGGAATACCGTCAGACGTTTACATCTCCCAAATATAAAATCTCCACTAATCGCTCTGAAAAAAATTAGAGGTGGTACACATAGGAATGAAATGCGCGGACTTGGTTCAGCGATCCACCAATCACCCAAATGGCATCGAACTTCCTCAAGTCGTGCGGGAGCCAACTACGAAGTCCATGGTGAATCCGCTCCCACTTCACAGTCTCCGTAATCTCTATCTGCTGAAGCAATCCACCGGCCTCTGGTGCTCACACTACCCCCATGCTTCGCAATTCAGTGCACCAAGCTACAAACCCAACTATAATTCTTTTCATCCGCCTCCACCAATAGTGCCGCTTTCCAATTCTGATACATCTTCACGGCACCCGGATGGATGGAGATACCGCAAACTATGGCCTCCTTCTAGAATCAAGTCCCGAAGCCATCAACATTGGGTACACAAACCCGACCCTGCATCTCAATTACCCCTTCATCACCAATGGTCACATTCTTTGGATCACTCTGCATGACCTGGTGTCCCTGAGGGATGCAAATGAGGGTCATCAAATTGACGCTCTCGGATACGATCAGAACAAGGAAGACCTGGGAAACCACACAAGCCAAGGGGTCACGACCGGATTTCCCACCCTCGGGAGTCGTTGATGGCGCCTATAATGAGAGTCTAGGATAAGCCAAGTTAAAATACCTTTCATTAATAACAATAATTCCTTTTTTACAATTATCGCAATAATACAAAAGCAAAACGAAATTAAATAATAACGCGGAAGTTCTCAATATTATAGAAAACTGAAAAAATGCAGAAAAATTCTCAACCAAAAGCCTCTACCCAGACTGGTGTCACAGTTTCAAAGACGGTCTAAGATTATACTAACATAAAGGTCTGAAAAGAAATTAAAGCTCGACATGTCTCAAGAAAACATGAAAGAAATAGGAATATAGATGAAAGGAGACGCCAGGCCTGGCAGAACGCCTGCAAGGCTACCTCGGGTCTCGCCTGACGAAAGCTGCTCCCACCTACTGTTCTGCTGTCCGAAGTCTGGATCTGTGCAAAAATAGCACAGAGTGTTGTATCGGCACAAACCGACCCCATGTGCTGCGTAAAGTGCCTAGCCTAACCCCGCGCGAAGTAGTGACGAGGGCTTAGACCAACCGTCAAATATAAACTGTGACAGTTATATAATAACAGCGGAAAGTTAAACAGGAATAAACAAGTAGAGATGGAGGGGAAACATCTTCGGGAGTAATAACAGGTTAAAAACAGAATATCAAGGAGAACTATAAGGAAACAAAACCCAACCGACTAACAAGATAAGCGAAGAAAAAGAGATTTCACTTTTTTTCACTAATTTTGTCTGAAAGTGTGTATACCCGATTTCCCATTTCCTGTATCTCGTTAGCAGGCGTTGCCACCCGCTCCATTTTATTATATCTCGTGGTAGGCCGTAACCACCCGCTCCCATTTTCATATATCTTGTTGCGCGCGTGGCAACCGATCCGTATATTACATTGTTGCGGCGTGAACCCGATCGATATTAAATATTGGCAGTTGCAACCCGACCATATACTATTGTTGCGCGTGACACCGATCCATATTACAATATTGTTGCAGGCGTCAAACCCCGATGCCAATATACAATATTTTAACTTATAATGAGAGTCCCAGAACAAGAGAATACGATAAGGTCCCACACTATCTGCGCTGTACAAGAGGAATTCGGATAGCCATGGTAATTACGTCCAGGCAAGGGAAGAACATCTATAACCACACTTGTCCCAACATCTACGCCGGCAGCTATAACGATTCCTGTTTACAAACATCTAACTGCCTATTAATCCATACAAACATCTACTATCACAACTATAATCAATCTGTTACAACATCTAAATACCACAACTATTTGATCAATCCATGTATACACAACATCTTAACTTACCACAACTATGAATCAATTCCGTTACAACATCTAACTACCACAAATATAATCAATCTGTACAACATCTAATCCACAAATATATCACACTTTGTACTACACCTAAACACCTCAGCTATAACCAAAACTAGAATCATTTAACTACCGCAGGCTATAAATTTAGTCCTTACTCAACACAAGGAATCATTAAACTATAGCATCTGTAATATTCAATTAAGAACACAATCAAGGGAACCACAATTCACATTAGCCGCCAAGGGATCATCATATGATTCTTTTTCTCTCCTCACTTTATATTCCACAATTTCACTTCACAACTCGAGCCAATGCTCTAGAGGTTCATATTATCACTTATATTTCGCCATTCCTATATCAACTGGAGCCAACGTCTCCTCATATCATAGAGTCACGATCTTCTTCCACATCTTGCACAACAAATAGAAATAACCACAAGGCATGAATATTACAACGAAAGTCATGGAAATCACATATAGGACCTAACGGTCATGCTAGACAACCATTATAGATACCCGTCACCATGACTATACATCGTACTCTGACCAATTAGCAAGTAGCAAATAAGACTCAACTCTATTCCTCAAGCTAAGGTATAGACAGACCACTTACCTCAATTTCACGGCCAAATCAATCCACAACGACGCTTTCCCTCTCGAATTTCGCGTCAACTCAATCAAATCTTTATGAAATAACGACTTTATAATAATCCAATATAGCTAAACAAATCAATACCCAATTGCCTAAATATAGATTTTCCAGACCTTTCTTCCAAAAAATTCCAAAATCGACCCCGGGCCCGTTGTGTCAAAACACGGAGGTTCGAACCATTCGTATCATACCATTTCCCCACGATGCCGGAATATTGCAATTCGTTTTTCAAATTCGACCCCAAAACGACGCGTCTAAAAAGGAAAATTGAAAACCGTAAACTCTACCCTTTTTCCCCAATTTCAACTCTAGATTACATGATTTGAGCCTAGGAATTTGGATGAATGATGAAGGAAAATGAAGGAAACAAGTTAAATAATACTTACCCAAGAAGTTTTGGTGAAGAAGAGCTCTAAAAATCGCCTATGGACTGTGGAGAAGATGGACTCGTGTGTATTTTGTGAGATTTCCCGTCACTGTTCTGTTTTGGGTATTTAAAATCACTGGGCAAAAATGCCCTATGAGATCGCGGAAGAAGGCTTGCGATCGCATAGGGTCAGGAAATTTGACTATTGCGATCGCATGAAGACTACTGCGAACGCATATAAGAAACAGACCCCATTCCGGATTTTTGGCTTTTATACTATGCGATCGCGAGGAAGTAATGCGATCGCGTTGAACGAAGGGTGGCTGCTCTACGCGATTGCAGGAGACTATATGCGATCGCATTGAACAAACGGGGTACCTGGAATTTTAACCCTACGCGATCGCGGGGAAGCCTATGCGATCGCATAGCACTGGACAGCAGCATACCAGAACTAAAAACTTCTGCAACTATTTTAAGTTCTAAAACACTCCGACACACCTCCGAAACACTCCCGAGCCCTCGGGGCTCCTAACCAAACACACACACTAACTCAACAACATCCTACGAACTTAACCATGCGATTAAATTGCCAAAATAACATCATAAACGAGGAATCAAACCTCAAAATCATCACTTTTTCATCAAACTTCATAAACTTTCATTTTTAGATATTTAGGTCCGAAACACGTCAAACGACGTCCGATTTCGACCAAATTTAACAGGAAGCGCTTAAACCACATATAAGACCTGTACCGGGCGCCGGAACCAAAATACGGGCCCGATACCAACGCTTTCTAATCCATTTTCATTTCAAATTTCCATATAAATTTCAGAAAAACAATTTCTTTTAAAAATTCATTTCTCGGGCTCGGGACCTCGGATTTCAATTCCCGGCATACGCCCGAGTCCCATATTTTTCTACGGACCCTCCGGGACCGTCCAATCACGGGTCCGGGTCCGTTTACCCAAAATGTTGACCAAAGTCAACTTTAATCATATTAATATCAAAATTCATCAATATTTACACAGAATTCATATTTAAGCTTTCCGGCTATGCGCCCCGACTACGCATGCAAATCGAGGCGACTAAAAGTGAGGTTTTCAAGGCCTCGGAAGCGCAGAAAAGAGAGAAAACAGGTGATGACCCTTTGGGTCGTCACATTCTCCACCTCTAAAATAACCGTTCGTCCTCGAACGGACAAAGAAAGAAGTACCTGAGTCGGAAAAAAGATGAGGATAACGGCTCCGCATATCAGACTCGGACTCCCAGGTCGATGCCTCAGGGGGCTGACCTCTCCACTGAACACGAACAGAAAGAAAACTCTTGGATCTCAACTGACGAACCTGCCGGTCTAGAATAACTACCGGCTCTCCTCATAAGACAAATCCTTGTCCAACTGGACAATGCTGAAATCTGACACGTGGGCTGGATCACCGTGATACCTCCGAAGCATGGACACATGAAACACTGGATGCACGGCTGACAAGCTAGGCGGCAATGCAAGTCTATAAGCCACCTCTCCCACTCGATCAAGAATCTCAAACGGACCAATGAACCTTGGGCTAAGCTTGCCCTTCTTCCCAAATCTCATCACGCCCTTCATAGGCGACACTCGGAACAATACCCGCTCACCAACCATAAATGCCACATCTCGAACCTTGCGGTCTGAATAACTCTTTTGCCTAGACTGAGCTGAACGAAGCCTATCCTGAATGATCTTGACCTTGTCCAAGGCCTCCTGAACCAAATCTGTACCCAACAACCGAGCCTCTCCCGACTGAAACCATCTAACCGGAGACCGACACCGCCTACCATATAAAGCCTCATAAGGAGCCATCTGGATGCTCGACTGGTAGCTGTTGTTGTAGGCAAACTCCGCTAAGATCAACTCTCGAATCCCATCGACATTGGGCACACAAACTCGCCCCTGCAATCTCAAAACACCATCGCTATCTAAGGTCACCTTCGTGGCACCTCCACGCTGCACCGTGTCTTTCAGGACACATAAATGGGGATCATCAAACTGCCGATCACGGATACGCTCCAATAATGAAGAACGAGCGATCATGCAGGCTAACACTCTGCTAGGCTCAGAAATGCCCAACCTCACAAATCGATTGGCCAAGGCCTGAATATCCAAAGCAAGCGGTCTCTGGCTGACCGGAATATAAGCAAGACTACCCATGCTGGCGGACTTCCTACTCAAAGCATCCGCCACCACATTGGCTCTCCCCGGGCGATATAAAATAGTAACATCATAATCTTTCAATAACTCCAACCACCTCCTCTGCCTCAAGTTCAACTCCTTCTGCTTGAACAAGTACTGAAGACTCTTGTGATCAGTGTACACCTCACACGTCACACCATACAAGTAATGCCTCCAAATCTTCAAAGCATGAACAATGGCTACCAACTCTAGATCATGAACCGAGTAATTCTTCTCGTGGATCTTCAACTGCCTCGAAGCATAAGCAATGACTCTGCCATCCCGCATCAATACTGCACCAAGCCCAATATGGGAAGCATCACAATAAACTGTATAAGGCCCTGAACCTGTGGGCAAAACCAATACCGGTGTCGTAGTCAGAGCTGTCTTGAGCTTCTGAAAGCTCGCCTCACACTCATCCGACCATCTGAACTGGGCACCCTTCTGGGTCAACCTGGTCATCGGGGCTGCAATAGATGAAAACCCCTCCACAAACCGACGATAGTAGCCTGCCAACCCCAAGAAACTCCGAATCTCTGTAGCTGATGCTGGTCTAGGCCAGCTCTTGACTGCCTCAATCTTGTTTGGGTCCACCTAAATACCATCTACTAATACAACGTGACCCAGGAATGCAACTGAACCCAACCAGAATTCACACTTCGAGAACTTAGCATATAACTGACTATCCCTCAGAGTCTAAAGAACCACTCTAAGGTGCTGCTCGTGCTCCTCCTGGCTGCGGGAATATATCAAAGTATCATCAATAAAGACTATCACGAACAAGTCCAAATAAGGTTTGAACACTCGGCTCATCAACTCCATACTGCTAGGGCATTGGTCAACCCAAATGGCATGACCAAGAACTCATAATGCCCATACCGAGTGCGGAAAGCTGTCTTAGGGACATCGGACGCCCTAATCCTCAACTGATGGTAACCAGATCGCAAGTCAATCTTGGAAAATACCCTGGCACCCCGAAGCTGGTCGAACAAATCATCAATCCTCGGCAGTGGATACTTATTCTTGACCGTTACCTTGTTCAATTGTCGGTAATCAATACACATCCTCATTGACCCATCCTTCTTCTTGACAAATAACACCGGCGCATCCCAAGTAGACACACTGGGTCTAATGAACTCTTCTCAAGCAAATCCTGCAACTGTTCTTTTAACTCCTTCAACTTCGGCGGGATCATACGATATGGCGGAATAGAAATAGGCTGAGTGCCCGAAACCAGATCAATGCAGAAATCAATATCCCTGTCGGGTGGCATACCCGGCAGGTCTGAAGGGAAAACATCAGGAAACTCACGAACAACGCGCACAGAATCAATAAAGGAAACCTTAGCACTAGAATCACGAACATACGCCAAGCCTTCACATACGATATAACACTGCGGGTAGAATGACCTGGAGTCCCTCTCCACTCTAAACGAGGCATACCCGGTAAAGCTAGGGTCACAGTCTTGGCATGGCAGTCCAAGATAGCATGGTAAGGTGATAACCAGTCCATCCTCAATATAATGTCGAAGTCAACCATGTCCAACAACAACAAATCTACTTGAGTCTCAAGACATCCAATCACCCCAATACAAGAACGATGGGCTCGATCGACCACAACAGAATCACCCACCGGTGCAGACACATAAACAGGAACACTCAATGAATCACTAGGCATGACCAGATGCGGCGCAAAATAAAATCGAAGCTTCTCTACCACAAACCAGAACCATACCTGCACCTCCACCTCTAATACCTTTACCTCCACGTCTAGCATCTCTACCTCCACCTCTAATACCTCTACCTCTACCTCCACCTCCAGCTAACTGAGCGGGCTGGACAAGTCCCTCAATAAACCTCCTCACTCTCTCTCACAGTGGGAAGTATGACAAGATCATGACGATCCAAGCCGATGAATCTGATCTCGTACTGAGTAACAGCCACAGAACCCTACTGGAGACGCTCAAACTGCCCCTGATAGGCCTCTCTCTGAATGATGGGGAGAATCTTCTCCAAAAATAGCTGCGTGAACTGTCCCCAAGTCGAAGTTGATGACCTAGCTGGTATAGCCAATCAATAATCTTTACAACAGGTCTTGGCGGATCCAGACAAGCGAAAAGTAGCAAGATACACCCCATTGGTCTCCACGATCCCCATGTTCCTGAAAACCTCATGACCACTGTCTAGAAAAATCTTGGGGATCCTCAGAAGATGCACCGCTGATGGTAGTAGTGAAGTGCTTGATGAAACTTATCCAACCTCCACAAAGCCTTCGAAGACGTCGCTGATCTACCACCGGTCTGTGCTGCTGTTCGGCTGAAGAAGCGGTACGTGACCTTGCCATTCGCGAAAGGACAAGAGTAGAGGTTTCAATTTAGCACTGAGAGAACAAAATCGCACGACAGGAAAGAATAGAAGTGAAACTTTTCCTAACTCTGTAGCCTCTGGGGGATAAATACAGACGTCTCCGTGCCGATCCCTCAGACTCTACTAAGCTTGTCTGTGAACTGTGAGACCCATGCAACCTACAGCTCTGATACCAACTTGTCACGACCCGGATTTCCCACCCTCGGGAGTCGTGATGGCGCCTACTAATGAGAGTTTAGGATAGCCAAGTTTAAATACCTTTTTCATTAATAACATAATTCCTTTTAAATATTATCGGCAATAATACAAAAGCAACGAAATTAAATAATAAGCGGAAGTCTCAATATTATAGAAAACTGAATAAAAATGCAGAAAAATCTCAACCAAAGCCTCTACCCAAGACTGGTGTCACAGTTTCACAAACGGTCTAAGAATACTGTACATAAAGGTCTGAAAGAAATAAACTCGACACTGTCTCCAGAAATACATGAAAGAAATAGGAATATAGATGAAAGGAGACGCCAGGGCCTGCGAACGCCTGCAAGGCTACCTCGGGTCTCGCTGGAGTGAAAGCCTGCTCCCACACTACTGTTGCTGCTGTCCGAAGTCTGGATCTGTGCAAAATAGCACAGAGTGTAGTATCGGCACAACCGACCCCATGTGCTGGTAAGTGCCTAGCCTAACCCCGGCGAAGTAGTGACGAGGCTAGGACCAGACCGTCAAATAAACCTGTGCAGTTATATAATATACAGCGGAAAGTAAAGCAGGAATAAACAAGTAGAGATGGGAGGGGGAAACATGCTTCGGGAAATAACAGGTAAAAACAGAATATCAAGAGAACTATAAAGGAACAAAACCAACCACTAAC
>NC_031989.1:2226039-2236809 GCF_001879085.1 Nicotiana attenuata
ATCAATCCTGTTACAACATCTAACTACCACAACTATGATCAATCCTGTTACAACATCTAACTACCACAACTATAATCAATCCTGTTACAACATCTAACTACCACAACTATTATCACACTTGCTACTACACCTAAACACCTCAGCTATAACCAAACCTATGACATCATTTAACTACCGCAGCTATAAATTTAGTCCTTACTCAACACAAGGAATCATTAAACTAAGCATCTGTAATATCAATTAAGAACACAATACAAGGGAACCACAATTCGACAATAGCCCGCCAAGGGACATCATAATGATCTTTTCTCTCCTCACTTTTACTTCACAATTCACTTCACAACTCGAGCCAATGCTCTAGAGGTTCAATTATCACTTATACTTTCGCAATTCGCTATACAACTGGAGCCAACGCTCCTCAATATCCATAGATCACGATTCTTTCCACATCTTTGCACAACAAATAGAAATAACCACCAAGGCATGAATATTACAACGAAGTCATGGAAATCACAATATAGGACTCACGGTCATGCTAGACACCAATGTATAGATACCCGTCACCATGACTATACATCGTACTCGACAATTAGCAAGTAGCAAATAAGACTCAACTCCTATTCCCTCAAGCTAAGGTTAGACCAGACACTTACCTCAACTTTCACGGCCAAATCAATCCACAACGACCGCTTTCCCTCTCGAATTCGGCTTCAACTCAATCAAATCTATGAAATAACGACTTTATAATATCAATAATAGCTAAACAAATCAAACCCAATGCCTAAATATAGATTTCCAACCTTTCTTCCAAAAATTCCAAAATCGACCCCGGGCCCGCTTGGTCAAAACACGAGGTTCGAACCAATTCCGTATCACTCATTCCCCCACGAGCCCGAATATACAATTTGTTTTCAAATTCGACCCCAAAACGAGGTCTAAATCAAGGAAAATTGGAAAACCCTAACTCTACCCTTTCCCCCCAATTTCAACTCTAGATTACATGATTTGAGCCTAGGAATTTGGATGAATGATGAAGGAAAATGAAGGAAACAAGTTAAATAATACTTACCCAAGAAGCTTTGGTGAAGAAGAGCTCTAAAAATCGCCTATGGGCTGTGGAGAAGATGGACTCGTGTGTATTTTGTGAAATTCCCGTCACTGTTCTGTTTTGGGTATTTAAAATCACTGGGCAAAAATGCCCTATGAGATCGCGGAAGAAGGCTTGCGATCGCATAGGGTCAGGAAATTTGACTATTGCGATCGCATGAAGACTACTGCGAACGCATATAAGAAACAGACCCCATTCCGGATTTTTGGCTTTTATACTATGCGATCGCGAGGAAGTAATGCGATCGCGTTGAACGAAGGGTGGCTGCTCTACGCGATCGCATTGAACAAACGGGGTACCTGGAATTTTAACTCTACGCGATCGCGGGGAAGCCTATGCGATCGCATAGCACTGGACAGCAGCATACCAGAACTGAAAACTTCTGCAACTATTTTAAGTTCTAAAACACTCCGACACACCTCCGAAACACTCCCGAGCCCTCGGGGCTCCTAACCAAACACACACACTAACTCAACAACATCCTACGAACTTAACCATGCGATTAAATCGCCAAAATAACATCATAAACGAGGAATCAAACCTCAAAATCATCACTTTTTTATCAAACTTCATAAACTTTCATTTTTAGATATTTAGGTCCGAAACACGTCAAACGACGTCCGATTTCGACCAAATTTAACAGGAAGTGCTTAAACCACATATAAGACCTGTACCGGGCACCGGAACCAAAATACGGGCCCGATACCAACGCTTTCTAATCCATTTTCATTTCAAATTTCCATATAAATTTCAGAAAAACAATTTCTTTTAAAAATTCATTTCTCGGGCTCGGGACCTCGGATTTCAATTCCCGGCATACGCCCGAGTCCCATATTGTTCTACGGACCCTCCGGGACCGTCCAATCATGGGTCCGGGTCCGTTTACCCAAAATGTTGACCAAAGTCAACTTTAATCATATTAATATCAAAATTCATCAATATTTATACAGAATTCATATTTAAGCTTTCCGGCTACGCGCCCCGACCGCGCATGCAAATCGAGGCGACTAAAAGTGAGTTTTTCAAGGCCTCGGAAGCGCAGAAAAGAGAGAAAACAGGTGATGACCCTTTGGGTCGTCACACAAGGACCCGACTAGGCTCCGAAAGATCCAATCTCACAAACTGGCTGGCTAAGGCCTGAACATGCATCGCCATGGGCCTCTCCGCTGCTGGTAAATAAGCCAAACATCCAAACTCTCCGCCCGACGACTGAAAGCATCGGCCACTACATTGGCCTTGCCCGGGTGAGACAAAATAGTGATATCATAGTCCTTCAGCAACTCTAACCACCTCCCCTGATGCAAATTAAGGTCCTTCTGCTTGAATAGGTGCTGCAAACTTCGGTGATCAGTATAAATCTCACAAGGCACACCGTACAAATAATGATGCCAGATCTTCAAGGCGTGAACAATAGAAGCTAACTCGAGATCATCGACAGAATAATTCTTCTCATGCACCTTCAAGTGTCTGGACGCGTAGGCAATCACCCTACCATTATGCATCAATACCGCTCCAAGGTCAATCCTCGAGGCATCACAATAGACAGTATAAGACCCCGATCATGTAGGCAATATCAAAACTGGGGCTGTAGTCAAAGCTGTCTTGAGCTTCTGAAAGCTCTCCTCGCACTCTTCCGTCCACTGGAACGGAGCACCCTTCTGGGTCAGTCTGGTCATAGGTGCTGTAATGGATGAAAACCCTTTAACAAATCAACGGTAGTAACCCGCCAAGCCAAGAAAACTATAAATCTTTGTAGCTGAGGATGGTTTGGGAAACTCTCCACTGCTTCCACTTTCTTCAGATCCACCTTTATCCCCTCACTAGATACCACGTGACCCAAGAATGCCACGGAATCCAACCAAAACTCACATTTTGAGAACTTAGCATATAACTTCTTCTCCCTCAAAGTCTAAAGCACTATCCTCAGGTGCTGATCATGATCTTCCCGACTCCGGGAGTATACCAGAATGTCATCAATAAAGACAATGACGAATGAGTCAAGATATGGCCAGAATACACTGTGCATCAAATACATGAAAGTTGCTGGGGCATTGGTCAGCCCAAATGACATAACAAGGAACTTGTAATGACCATATCGATTCCTGAAGGCAGTCTTCAGGATTTCTGGCTCCCAAATATTCAACTAATGATATCCTGAACACAAGTAAATCTTAGAAAACACACGAGCACCCTGTAACTGATCAAACAGGTCATCAATACGAGGCAAAGGATAGCGGTTCTTCACTGTAACCTTGTTTAACTGGTGATAATCAATACACATACGCATAGAACCATCCTTCTTCTTCACAAACAAGACAGGAGAACCACAAGGTAATACACTAGACCAAATGAAACCCTTATCAAGCAATTCCCGTAACTGCTCCTTCAACTCCTTCAACTCAAGAGGAGCCATACGGTACGATATGGGCTGAGTGCCCGGCAACAGATCAATGCCAAAATCAATATCTCTATCGGGCAGCATGCCCGAAAGATCAGATGGAAACACATCAGAGAAATCTCGTACTACTGGGACTGAATCAACTGTAGGGGTATCAATACTCACATCTCTCACATAATCTAGATACACGTCATAACCCTTCTCAACCATACGCTGAGTCTTAAGGAATGAAATAACTCTACTGGGAGTGTGATCTAAGGTACCCCTCCACTCTACTCGTGGTACACCTGGCATATCCAGCATCACGGTTTTTGCGTGACAATAAAGAATAGCATAATGGGGCGACAACCAGTCCATGCCCAGAATAACATCAAAGTCTACCATGTTGAGCAATAACAAATCGGCTCTGGTCCCAAAATCACTAAGAGCAATCAAACACTACCAATAAACGCGGTCCACAACAAGAGAATCTCCAATAGGAGTAGAAACATAAAGGAGAACTTAAAGAATCCCGAGATACGCCGAGATGCGGGGCTAAATAAGAGGACACATAAGAATAAGTGGAGCCTGGATCGAATAAAACCGATGCATCTCTATGACAGACCAAGATAATACCTGTGATGATAGAATCGGAGGCGACAACCTTAGTACGGGAAGGAAGGGCGTAGTATTTGGCCTGGCCTCCCCCTCTAGGTCGACCTCTATCTCCCCGACCTCCACCTCTAGCTGGCTGAGAAGGTGGGGTAGCAACTGGTGCTGTGATCATAGCCTGAGAACTCTGCGGGGCGCGCTGTGGCTGAGAAGTCTGTGGAGGTGCACCCCCAAGTCTAGGGCAATCCCTTACCACATGGCGTGTGTCACCACACTCAAAACAAGCTCTGGGAGGATGTGGTGGCTGTGACTAGCTCGGGCCAGGTCTGCTGGACTGACTACTGAAAGCACCTCGTGCAGGAGGCGCACTAGATACTAGAGGTGCATAATAAGGCTCCTGAGGTCTAGGAGGAGCTGGAATACCACTGGCTACTGGAAGAGCTGAATGAACGAAGCGACTCATATAACCCCTACCATGACGAACTACAGCTGGGGCATAGGCACCAGAATAATGGCCCGACTCTCGAGACCTCTTGGCCTCCCCCTCCTCTCTGTCCCGAGCATGCATACCCTCTACTCTCCTAGCAATGCTCACCACCTGCTGATAAGAAATAACCATCTGCAACTCTCGATCCATACTAGACCGATGCTGAGAATGAGCCCCTCAATAAACCGGCAAACCTTCTCGCGAACAGTAGAAACCAAAGCTGGTGCATGTCTGGCAAAGTTAGTGAAACAGACAGCATACTCCGAGATAGTCATAGTACCCTGGCGCAAATGCTCAAACTCTGCGCGCCATGCGTCCCTGAGGCTCCGAGGAACATACTCCCTCAAGAACATATCTGAAAACTAAGACCAAGTCAGGGAATCTACCTCGTCCGGACTGTCTAGCTCATAAGCACACCACCACTGATAGGCGGCTCCTCGAAGCTAGAAGGTAGTGAAGGAAACCCCACACGATCCTGATGTACCCATGGTACGGAGGATATGGTAGCACTCCTCTAGAGATCCTAGAGCATCATCTCATGCTAGTCCACTTAATATAGGAGGCTGACACTTCTTGAACCTCTCAAGCCTCTTCTGCTCCTCCTCTGAAGCTACTGCCCTCTCTTCGGGCTGAGCTGGGGCTACAGGTTGTGCCAGTATAATCTCTGGGACCTGCTAAACACGCACTCACTGCTCAGGAGTGTGGGTGGCGGGAGTTTGTGCTCCTCCCCATACCTGGGATGTGGCTGCAGCAAGGGGAAGCAACCCTGCCTGAGCTAGAGTGGTGTACATACTCATAAACTGCGCAAGAGTCTCCTGGAGAGATGGAGTAATAGTAGTAGTAGGCGTGTCAGTCGCCAGGGCTCCAGTTGGAATTGCTGGTGGCTCCTCGGTAGCAACTCACGAGAAACATGTGCGGGAAAGGGCATGAGTACACCACAGCGGTACCCAGTAAGTGCCAAGCCTAACCTCGATCGAGTAGTGACGAGGAATGGCTGGGTCCTACCGGTCATATACAATAATATATAAGGAAAAGAAGCAGTATTAAAGTAACAAAGATAATAAGAGTAGCAACAACTACAACAGAGACATATAATTACAGAAGGAATACAGCTGAACACAGAGATAACAACCGGGGATCTCCCAGGATACCGTCCTGTAGTCACCAAATATAAATATCAAGTGGATCTCCCGGGTGTCGTCTGTAGTCCAACTCATAACGCATAGGGGATCTCCCGGAATACCACATCCGTAGTCCCAAATGTAAATACTCAGTACTGGGGGAATCTACCGGGTGCAGTCCCGTAGTTCGAATGTAAATGTGCAGGAGGATCTTCCGGAATACCACATCCGTAGTCCCAAATAAACAGATAAGGGGGATCTCCCGGGATATCGCCCGTAGTCCCAAAGTAAACACACAGCAGCAACACGAAGAATATTCAATTCAATCAAATTTATACCAAGGTAAAACATGTATTTTTAGCCTAGCATGCTGCACATAATTCAAATAAGGCAGTTTGAGCAAGTAAAGCAGTTAAGTCACTTAGACATGCTTCCCTAAGCTAACAGCAGGCTTAAATTGCAATTAGTAAAAACAGGGAAGAAAACACAATTATAGTTACTTAATGAAAATAGGATTTGCAACAATTAGCACATGTATGGACTCGTCACCTCACGTACAAGACATTTCATATATCACAATACCAATTCCTAAGGGAAGTTCCCCCGCACAAGGTTAGGCAAGCCACTTACCTCGAACTAGCTCAATCAACTCAATACCACGTTCTTGCCCCGAGTATCCGACTCCAAATGACACAAATATATTCAAAGTAATTGCATAATGTAAATATAACTTCAAGTAACTAATTCAACGAATTAATTCGAAGGTAATACGCGAAATTAGGAAAATCGTCCAAAAAGTCCCCCGGTCCCACGTCTCGGAATCGGGTACAATTTACAAATTCGAAATTCTCACACTCTCACGAGTTCATATATACAGAAATTACTCCAATCGGATATCAAAATCTTGATCAAAACTCCAAAATTAGGCCTAAGAACTTTTTCAATTTTTCTCCAAATTTTCACCCCAAATTCGAATTTTAAGGATGAATTTAAGCATAGATTCGTGAAAATTAATTCAAACCGAGTAAGAATTACTTACCCAAAACACCCAGGTGAAATTCTCTCCCAAAATCGCCAATCCCGAGCTCCCAATTCAATTTCTAAGGTTTTAAGACTTAACCCTTGATTCCGCCCCTTTTTTCTGACCAGTGGAACCGCACCTGCGTCTCTGGGACCGCACCTGCGGTCCCGCTTCTGCGGAGACCATGTCTCACCTGCGACTTTTCATTGAACCAAGAATTCCGCACCTGCGACCCCCTTTACACAGATGAGGTGTCGCTTCTGCGGTGCATGGGCTGCATCTGCGACCTAAGCCCAAAATGCCTCAGGCCACACCTGCGATCCTCCTACCACTTCTGCGGTGTCGCACCTGCAGTCCAAAACACGTAAGTGCGGTTATGACAGGTTCAGCCAACTTCATATTTCTCCTAAGTCCAATTCAACCTCCGTTAAGCACCTGAAACTCACCCGAGGTCCCCGGGACCTCAACTGAACCTTCCAACCAATCCTAAAATATCATACGAACTTATTCCAACCCTCGAATCACATCAAACAACGCTAAAACCACAAATCACTCTCCAATCCAAGCCTAAGGATTTCCAAAACTTTAAATTTCCGTTTTCGATCAAAAAGCCTATCAAACCTCGTCCGTATTCCCTGAAATTTTGCACACACGTCCCATATGACGCAACAGACCTACTCCAACTTCCAGAATTCCATTCTGACCCCGATATCAAAATCTCACTATCGAACCAGAAATTTCAAAAATTCAACTTTCGGCATTTCAAGCCTAATTAAGCTACGGACCTCCAAGACACAATCCGACCATGCCCCAAAGCCCGAAATCACCCAATGGAGCTAACGGAACCAACGGAATTCCATTCCGAGACCGTCTTCACACTGCTCCAACTACGATCCAAATTCTAAGGCTAAAACTCTCATTTAGGGACTAAGTGTCCCAAAACTCTCCGGAACACAAAACGAATCCTCCTGGCAACTCACAATAGAAGAAATAAGCACGGCGAAAGCAGTTAATAGGGGATCGAGGCGTTAATTTTTAAAACGACCGGCCAGGTCGTTACATCCTCCCCCTCTTAAAACATTCGTTTGTCCTCGAACGAGTATAGAGACATACCTGAAGTGGTGAAAAAATGAGGGTAATGGCTGCACATATCCTGCTCGGTCTCCCAAGTCACCTCCTCGGTCCCACGTCTCAGAATCGGGTAAAATTTACAAATTCGAAATCCTCACACTCTCACGAGTTCATATATACATAAATTACTCTAATTCGACATCAAAATCTTGATCAAAACTTCAAAATTAGGCCTAAGAACTTTTCCAATTTTTCTCCACAAATTCGAATTTTAAGGATGAATTTAAGCATAGATTCGTGGAAATTAATTCAAACCGAGTAAGAATTACTTACCCAAAACACCCAGGTGAAATTCTATCCCAAAATCGCCAATCCCGAGCTCCCAAATCAATTTCTAAGGTTTTGAGGCTTAACCCTCGATTTTGCCCCTTTTTCTGACCAGTGGAACCGCACTTGCGTCTCTGGGACCACACCTACGGTCACGCTTCTGCGGAGACCATGTCGCACCTGCGACTTTTCAATAAACCAAGAGTTCCGCACTTGCGACCCCCTTTACGCAGATGCTGTGCCGCTTCTGCGGTGCATGGGCCGCATCTGCGACCTAAGCCCAAAATGCCTCAGACCGCACCTGCGGTCCTCCTACCACTTCTGCGGTGCCGCACCTTCGGTCCAAAACACGTAGGTGTGGTCACGACAGGTTCAACCAACTTCATATTTCTCCTAAGTCCAATTCAACCTCCATTAAGCACCCGAAACTCACCCGAGGCCCTCGGGACCTCAACTGAACGTGACAACCAATCGTAAAATATCATACGAACTTATTCCAACCCTCGAATCACATCAAACAACGCTAAAATCACAAATCACTCTCCAATCCAAGCCTAAGGATTTCTAAAACTTTAAATTTCCGCTTTTGATCAAAAAGCCTATTAAACCTCGTCCGAATTACCTAAAATTTTGTACACACGTCCCAAATGACACAACGGACCTTCTCCAACTTCCGAAATTCCATTTCGACCCCGATATCAAAATCTCACTATCGAACCGGAAACTTCAAAAATTCAACTTTCGGCATTTCAAGCCCAATTAAGCTACGGACCTCCAAAACATAATCCGAACACGCCCCCAGCCCGAAATCACCCAACGGAGCTAAGGAACTAATTTCATTCTGAGTCCGTCTTCACAGTGCTTTGACTATGGTCCAAATTCTAAGGCTAAAACTCTCATTTAGGGACTAAGTATCCCAAAATTCTCCAAAACACAAAACAAATCCTCCCGGCAACTCACAATAGCAGAAATAAGCACGGGGAAAGTAGTTAATAGGGGATCGGGGCGTTAATTCTTAAAACGACCTGTCGGGTCGTTATAGTCAATGTATTTTAGTTTGATTTGCTTTTTCACATTTCATTACTGTTTACAATCAATAAACTTTGGATAATTCTATAAGACACGATTCCTTACTTAAATGAATTAGCTAAATAGGATCAACAATTTAACATTTACCATTTTCATAGTTACAATTTGCTTTCTTAGATTATATTTTTTAACTCAAACATATCTTTTCAATATTATTTTTTAAAAGTTTGGGTACATTGGTACCACACTAAAACTAGTAGGTAAAAATGTACATAAGTCTTAAAATATGTGATAATTGAGATAATTTAAGCCAAGTATAATTTGTAAAAGTGATCGTGCTAAAACCACAAAACTCGGAAGTGTATCATACCTTCTTCCAGGTTAACATAATCCCTTACCCGGTTTTCTGTGTTTCGCGAATCATAAACATAGTCAAAACATTACTTGAATTGGGATTTAAAATAAATGGTGAATTGGGACACCGTAATAAATAATTCGAAGTGGTGACTCTTAAATTAAATAAAAACTAATCTCATCTCAATAATATCACTTAAAATGGAAAAACTCATTTTTCCGGAGAAAGGAGGTGTGACAAGTAGTACTTTTTTCTTTTTCCTTTTTCTTATGACCTATTCTTTTGCCATATTGTAGTTAGTGTCCAAGTACAAGTAATACTATACTATACTAGTACTAGTGCTAGTAATTTAAAAGTGGAAAGCCCTGAACTAAAAAGTTGAATTACTTTAATACCCTTCTTAAATTTAATAACACTCTAGTTCTATTATTAAAAAAATCCACCCTTACATAATTCTTCACTAACAGATACAACCATTCCATAATTCTCATGAACATTATTTTCTATACTACTTTCTTACCCAACAACTAGCCCTACAGATTAACCAAAAAAATTTAAAAAATAAAAAACCTTCAGTATCGATCACAATCTTTCATGTGTTGTCGTATACCCAAATGAACCTTCATGATATGGATGTATAGAAGAATTCTATATTGAAATATATAACATAAAAAGAATTATTTTACACAGAGTCCAAGAGAAAAGCAAATATTACTAAGTGGCTCTCCTATTCTTATTTTCACTCTGCAATAGAGTCATTGCAGGAAAAGAAAAACGCCATTTCATGGTTTGCATGGAGATCATGTCTTTGGATTACCAAAAGAAGGAGATTTGAAGTTTTTTCATGATCTTCTTTCCATTTGACTTTAAATTCATGAGATATGGATCAATGAGCATTGGAAAACTTTTAATGATTTCCTGGAAAATGAATCAGAATTACCAAACGTTACAAAGTGATATAACAAGTTAGAAAGAAAAGGTTGTATATTTGAATTTATCAGGAGCTATAATAATCAATTTTGAGTCATAATGCACATAATAGGCATCAGTGTTCTTTTCTTGATGGAGAAATCGATGGACAAACCATTCTTGTATGCAAATTTTTGTATTACATAATCAATTTTGGGCTTGAAATTCCGTATACAATTACCCCGACCTCACTACCCCCATGTCAATGGGATAGATCAAGAAGAAAGGAACAAAATCAGGCACTACCTTCTACTGCTAAGTTTAATTTTATATATATATATATATATATATAT
>NC_031989.1:2236827-2323922 GCF_001879085.1 Nicotiana attenuata
ATATATAGGCAAAAGATATAGTTTACCCCCGGAACTTAGGACCAAATTCCCATGACACACTTTCTGAGCACGAACAATTTATTACACACCCAACATTTCTAAAAGATATGTGATATCACGCACCAATAAAATCATGACACGTGTCATTAACATAAAAAACAAAATAATATATATATAATTATGCTTATACCCCTGTTTTAAAATACCCTCTAACTTCCCATCTTCTTTTACCACGTGTTGTTGTTGCCGGAGACCACAAGAAAAAGCCATAACCACCTCGTGACTTCAAGAAAATTCACTTTTGCATTCCTCCATAACAAACTCTTTGAAAAAATATAGTATACGTGAGGTAGCTAGGCTAAAACACCCTCTACCCTACCCCCTAAAATAAAAAGAAACGATAAGTGGATGTTTTCCTTTCTGTAAAGATACAAGTTATCTATTAGTACTAGCTTTGTAAACGGGCCAACTAACCAAAAGAGTTAAACGTTTCATATACCAAAATTAGAAAAAGGAGACAAAGAATGGAAGATATGAAAACTGAAATTGAAACTTCTCTGTTCTCTACCTTCCCCCTCTATTTACATATTTCAAACCAAAATTAAACAAAGAAAATAAAAGTTAGTCCTACTTCATGAATTAAAAAATTCCACTGTCTATACAATAATATCTTCCGTTGTATAAAGTAAATAAAAGTGTTGAAGAGACTACTAACCTGAGTCATAGGAACCAGATTTCTTGACGGTTTTTAAAAATTTGAGCAAAGACTCCCAGAAGGACAGTGTCACTCTTACTTGTTTTGTCCTGAAACTGCCATGTATGTATACCAGTAACAGTATAGATTTGAGTTAGATATCTCCAAAAGATACCTTTTAGCATTATACCTTTCCTTCTTAACATAACCAATCATTGAGGGGCCGGTTCCTTAGTTAAGCTTGATCAACCCCAACTCCAGATGATTTCTTTCAAAGTGTTCACTGCTCAATGCCTTGGTGAAGATGTCAACTACCTGGCCCTCCGTCTTCTAGTACTTCATACAAATCAAAACCTTTTTAACATTATCCCTCAAAAAATGTCTCATATCAATGCGCTTCGTCCTCTTGTGTTGTACCGGGTTCAAGTTGTAAATACACCAAAGTCTTCAAGATGTTGCTTGATCTGTAGTAGTTGAGCACAACAAGAGCAGCAACCACGTATTCAACTTCAGCAGTAGAAAGAGCCACACAATTTATTTCTTTGTACCCCATGAGATCAAGCATGACCCTAGAAAATGTGCCTGTCCAGATCTACTTTTGCTATCCACCAGATATTCAGCATAATCAGCATCAGTATATCCAACCAAGTCAAAAGAATCTCCTGAAAAATAGACGAGGATCAGGTCCTGCGTTCCTTTAGGATACCTTAAAATTCCCTTGACACCCTTCAAGTGAGAGGGTTATGGGCCGGGTTCCAATCACGTTCTGTATGAAGGCCTATGGACCAGGTGCCACACTTGGTTCCTCTCAACTGATGGAGTTCTTCTTGCATAGCAGCTATCTAGTTAGCATTTTTCAATGCTTCTTTGATGTTCTTAGGCTCGATTTGAGACAAGAATGCTGAGAGGGAAAACATGTTCCTTGCCTTAGAACTAGGTTGAATACTAGAGTCTAAGGATGTGATTACATTTTAAAGGGATGTGAACTATTTTGCTTCTAGTTGGATACTTGAACTTCAGAATTTGAAGGACCAGGTTCCTCCGTGTGTGAATCATCATTGTTATCTACAGAATTATGACTTCCACTCTTTTGTTATGCATTAGGAGTACCTAATGCAGCATCAACAACCCTATGTTCAGCTTAAGTCGAGGTGATAGAGGGACCAGGTTCCTCTGTGCCTTTTGGAGATTCTGCTGAATCTCCTTGTTCGCTTTCTTTGACTTGACTCATCAAATTAGTCTTTACATTGCAATATCTATAGCTTCACCAGGATCATTTGTAAATTCTCCATTTCCATCTTCTTTGTTATGTGACCATTACAAAACATTTTGCATCCAAAGGCTCCCGGGTAAGTCAATGTTGGTTTTCTCCCATTGAGCATTCATAGGGAGACTTATCGAGAAGGGACCTGATCATGCATTTGTTAATCAAGTAGCAAGCAGTTTTGAATGCTTCGCCCACGAACCAGGTCCTTCATAACTGACCTTTTTAGCAAATAAAAACTCGCATTGACTCATATTCTGAAGATCCATTATCAGCAACCATCATATCTTCACCTTCAGATTCACCGGAGGAATTTCCCCAATCAGCCAGAGCTTGCTTCACCATGTTGTCAGTAGCATCTCTTCTTTTGAACTTCATGTCAGAGACCTGGTTCCTCTTAGCGGCCCTTTTAGTGTTGGTTTCGTAATGATCCTGCTTATGAAGTGGACAGTCTTTAATGAAGTGTCCAAACTTTCCACACTTATGGTAGCAATCATTTTCTTTAAAATTCCTGCTGGTACTTCCTTTCTTTGGAATCCCACCATTTTTTCTAATCATCTTTTGGAATCTTCGAGTGAGATACTCCATGTCGGATTCATCGCTACTTGATTCTTTGTTGGCAGCCTTGAGAACCGAGTTCTTCTCCTTCTTAGGCTTTCTTCTTTCAAGATCCTTCTTTCTCTTCATCTCATAAGTTTTGAGATTTCCAATGAATTAATCAATGGTCAGCTTCTGCAAATCCTTGGCTTTAGTGATAGTATTCACTTTACTTTCCCAAGAACCTGGTAAAACACTGAGTATTTTTCGGACCAACTTGTTTCTTGAGATGACTTCACCAAGGGAGTGAAGCTCATTAATAATGGATGTGAAACGTGTGTGCATATCTTGAATAGACTCATCCTCATTCATCTTGAAAATCTCATACTCAATAGTAAGCATATGAATTTTTGACTGCTTATCCTGAGTAGTTTCCTCATTCGGCAGTTTGAAGAGCTTCCCAAATCTCCTTATCAGACTGACAAGCTGAGATGCAGTTGTACTCATCTGGTCTGATGCCACAAACAAGAATATTCTTTGCCCTGAAATTCTTCTCAATAGCCTTTCTATCAGCATTGTTGTACTCTTTTTTTCTTGTTTTTGGGACTGTAAGTATTCCCTCACCAACAATTTTCATGGGAACAAAAGGTCCATCACATATTACATTCCACAGTTCTGAGTCCTGAGCCATAATGAAGTCATACATTCTTATTTTCCACCAACCATAGTATTGGCCGTTGAATCTTGGTGGTCTGTACGTTGATTGCCCTTCCTCGAAGTTTGGTGGAGCAGCCATATAGATCCTTTTTAGGTGTTAACTTTTAGAAAGAACACGCCCTGATACCAATTGATATAAACTAAGTGTCCACCAAACTGTATAAAGAACCAGGTTCTCTATCTGTTCCCACAGTAAGCAACATACTATAAAACCAAACACTATAGGGAACCAGGTTCTCTATTTGTTCCCACAGTAAACCGAGAGTAAATAAAGAACATATATGAATTTTACGTGGAAAACTCCCAGCTCAAAGGGATTAGAAACCACGACCTAACCTTGTAGGATTTCAACTTCACTACTGAGAAATTTTTAGATTACAACCTATTGTAACCTAGGAATTAACCTTTTAATCCCTCACTAACTTGTAACTACACTATTACATGCCACTTTGTAATAACTCTATTACAAAGACTTAATCACTCACTAACTTGTAATGACACTATTACACGCCTATTACAAAGACTTCCAACTCGACTAACTCTAGCCAAGACACAAACACAATAGTTTATGATTTACAAAGGTTTCCTACACAATGCTTCTAAGTAAGCTAAGTAGGAATTACAAGTAAAGAACAAAATAACAAAGACTCAACAAACCAAAGGACTTAAGATATCTTAAATCTTTGGATCTGGTCCTTGAGGTTGCATTAGCTTTATTCTTGAGAGATGTGGTGGCTAGCACTTGAGAGAATATTTTCTTTTGATTTGCAAGTGTTCAAGTCATTTTATTTTACCTCCATTGAATGCATATATATATATATATATATCTGACATCACTTGCAATGACGCAAGCAAGGTAGGTAAAAAGTCTTCCCTGGAAAGTTGACTGCAACACTGTTCCTGCACTGTAGCGTGTGCAGGCAGCAACTTTCCAACTGGAAAATTGACTTTGTACAGTCTCCTCGGGAACTGGTAGGGACCTGGTCTCTCAGTTGTGCCGTCGACTCTTAAGAGTTGAGCCATGTCCCAAACTGGATCACAACCTGGAACCTTGTGATCTGAAGGTCTTGAGAATGTTTAAAGTTGTAGAGTTGACTATACGACGACTAGGGTAACTTATCCATATCTCTTTCCTTTGATGTTCCCTTATCTGATTTCGTTGGGAATTGAACCAGCCATATGATTGGTTACTCTGAACGCAAGAGAACTAATTGTATCAGCTTCCTTATCTGGTTCTCTCATGAAGTTTGTCAAATCATCAAACAAAAGACGCATAACTTATCAATTTTAGATTACCTTAAAAAAAACAAAAGAAGATAACAATGCAAAAATACCACTTGGCAAAGATTCCTTTTTATCTATATGTAACAAACTCACCTGCACATAGGAAGGGAGGGCACACTTTTGCATTTTTGGGAATCATTTAGAAAGATTTTTATCTTGCAAAATTCACAAGGAAAAGGTACAGAAAAAAGTCACCCAACAGGAAATATATTATATTAGAGAGTAGCTGCCAACTGTTGTGTGCTTCTTCTCCACTAGACACAACAACTCTTTCATCATGACCATAGGAAACCCCATAGCAACACCACCTCCTTCACCCCATTAACACCACCTGTAAATTTCCACGAAATCATCCACCAAACATTTCCAAAGTAGCTTCAAAATCCAGTGAAAAGCAGTAAAAATCAGCAAAAATCTCTTCAAAACCTACTTCCAAACACCACACAAAACCAGCTAGAAATTCAAGCCAAAAAATGCAACAAATCAACACTAGAAATCAGCCTTAGACCACTGAAAAATCACCCAAACCAGCAGGGGCGGCTCGACATTATATGGGGCCTAAGGCGAAAATAAAAAGTAAGGCCTTAAATTTTTTAGTTATTTTTAACTCTTCAACTATTTTTTTTTCTTTTGAATTTTTGAATATCCGGATGCATATTTTCTGGTTGATATATTTATATTCTAAAAAAATTTAAACAATATGTATGAAGTAAAATTAATAAAATAATAAATAACAAATGAAAATAATACTAGAAAGTTAGAATGATATTACCCAATGACTGACTGACTCAAGAAGTTTGAAGACTTTGATTCCAAAATATCTAATTGTTGGCTTATTGGAATCTTGGAGAAAGAATCTAATAGAAAGAAGATGAGCATGATAAAGAGAAAGGAAGAAGGGTGTGTCTCATATGTGGAACATGAAGAGTGAAATGAAATTGAAACGTTGGGATTACTTGGGAAGAAGAGTAAAAAGTAGAATCGTCAAATCAAATCAAATTGAAAACTATTTTTCTACTATTTTAATATTCACTTTATTAATATATCTAAAACTTTTTCTTTTTTTTTATATGAAAAATACAAAAGTACACTATAAAATATATATATTATTCCCCAAAATTGGGGGCCTAAGGCACTTATCTTAACCCATACACTGTTAGAACCGCTCCTGCAAACCAGCCCTGTTTTCTGCTAAAAATGCCGCCCAAAACACCCTCTAGACACTTGCAAAAACCAATCAAGAGTGAAACCAGCTATGAAATCATTAAAAACCAACCCCGAAAATTCCCTAAAATGCAGCAATTAAAGCTGCTCCAAACCACCAAACCCAGGAAAAAAAACAACCACTAAATCACCGATTTTGCAAGGTCGATTGAGGTTGCGAGTTTCAATTTTCCGTTCGAGGTAGTGTCGCCGGTCTGAGGTTCTAGTTAATACCTCGTTTGAGTGTTGCTATTTCTTTGGTGTTAGCTTTCTACGCAGCAAAAAAGTTATAATCCAATAATAAAAAGTCTGTTTTCATCTACATATGCTTTCTTTCTTAAATGTTCAACTATGTGATTCCTCTGTAAGCTCGTTTTCTTGTTTGGATTAGTTTATTTCATTTGCTTTGGTTTAATGATTTACTAGATGAATATTGATCGTTTTGATTACTTTTGTTGGTTTTACTATTGAATCTTTATCAGCTTGTTTGGATGGTTGTTAACCATTGTATCATATTGTATTGTTTTTTCAGAACAATGTTTGTTTTGATTGTTTACTTAAAATTTGTTGTATTATATTGTTAAATCCATTGTTCCGGAACAATGAAAAGTCCCACTTTTTGAAACAACCGATTTGGTGTGGTGGGTTTGTTTCCTATTTTTCTTTCTAATTATGCCCTAACTTATTATTGTATAATTCTATTTTACCCTTTACCTTTTTTATTTTAAATAATAGCAAAGTATCTTTCTCATATAATTCTATAATTTTATAATAGAATTCTACGTGAAGTCAGCATCCCAAATATAACATATATAGGTGAAGTCTAATAACCTACATACGTGAAAAACTTGTTTATTCCTCTTGCCGCTTCCATACTCTTCAGGTATAGGTTTTGTTTTACTTTTGTCTCATTATTTCTTCTACTTTGATTTGTAATTCCAATTCTAATTATTTTATCTCCATTAGCTTTATGATATTGGTTGTTTTCAAGTGTGCAAAGTGTTATTATTTTATAGTATAACCGTTAAGGATTTTATTGGATATGAGTATTTTATTATGGATTATATGTCACATTGTTAGAAAGCTTTTATGCTATATACTTAAGTTATGGATTATATGCCATGTTGTTAGGAAATATTACTTATGGTCTAAATTCTGAATGGAATCTACTTAATATTTTTTTATTATTATTATCATCTAATTATGAATATAGTGTACTTATTATTATTTTTAATATTATTAACTTGTTCAACTAATTTCGATAGAATTTGCATGAATTTAATTGCTTAATTTATATATAAGACATAATTGGTGATAAATTAGCAGAAAGGGGTTTTCTTGAATAATTTTTATGTGTAATTCTTGATAAATTAAATATTTAAAACAACTGAGGGTATTTTAGTAAACTTATCAGTTACAGAACAGTACGATACAGTCAAACCAAACAGCAAAATGTTATTTAACAACAGCAAACAATACAATCTATCCAAACATTGTATTCATAAAACGATACGATACAATACAATACGGTACAATACGATACATTATAAAACGATAAGGAACAATGATCCAAACATAGTGTAAAGGTTGAAGGATAAAAATATTTGCTTAAATTATAATATGTATTTTCAGCAAATTGTAACCAAAGTTGAGCTTGAATACTTTTGACTTTTAAGGGACTGTCGAGTTGAGTTAGGTAAATCTTTGGTCTTGTAAGGTTTTAATTTGGGAATTTTACCTAGTTATACTATATTAAATACTTATTTACCTATGTTCTCTATGTTTTGTAGTTTTTATAAATATTTAGGTTTTTCTTACAAATTATATATATTACTCCTTAGAAGGCTCTCACCCCGTAATTAGTGTCTTCAATTAAGGGATTCAATTACATCCTTTCCTTTTTTTTCTCTCTTCTCTTCTCTCTCCTTCTTCTTACATTAAAATCCCTTAATTCACACCAAGAATCTCCGTCTTCTCTTTTTCCACCATTGCCGACAAGTTTATATTATTAAAAAAATATTCAGAAATTGTATGATAAATGTATCATAATTGTATTTGAATTGTATTAGATACATCAATGCCTAATACATATTGTATCATACTTGTATTACAATTGTATCTAACTTGTATCTGGTACATTAATACCTAAAATAATATCGATACAATACTAATAAATTAATATACAATTATCATACTTGTGATACAAACTGTGAAATTCATCATGAACTCACAACTGCTCGTAACAATATACAATGAATATACAATTATCATACATTTGTAATACAATTCCTGCAACAATTATGATACATATACTTATAATACAATCGCGATACATTAACTTTTTAAATATGCATTATGATCTCCATCTTATTCTAATTTCAATTATAACTCTACACTAAAAATTTAATATACTCGTATTAAAATTGTATTAGTATTGTATCGAGTATTGTTTTGGGTATTGATGTATCATATACAAGTCACATACAATAAAAATTTTAGGAAAAAAGAAAACAAGATTCAAAACTTACCCAGAACTTAATTCCATAGCAATATTTCAAATTTCATCTGCATTATATCAATAAGAAATAGAGATTTTGGGTGATTAGTAAGAAAGAGAAAAATTAAGTTTGAAAACCTTTAGAAAAGAAAAATAATTGGAAATGCGGGGGCGGGGGGGAGGGGGGGGGGGGATATAAAAATAACAGAAAGATTTTGGGTGATTATTAACAAAGAGAGAAAAAAGGAACATAATCTTAAATGTTGGGGGAGTTATTGGAAATGGGTTGTAACTGACAAGCTAAAATTAAGGGATCTTGAATTTTTTCTTTTTAATAATTTTGTATATAACTTGTAAATATAAATATACAAAGTAATTAATAGGGAAGACAAATTAATGTGGTAAATAAGTTTTACTATAGTATAGCTAGGTAAAAATCCCTTTAATTTGAGCTAACGGGCCTAATGTATTATTCTCATTTGATTCAATCCAATAAGAATTACAATGTTTTCAAGTTATTAAGAATGTTTTGACCTTATATGTTTTTTTCACAATAATTCCTTATCCATAGATTCATGAGCTTATAAATCCCAAACATAGGAATGGACCAATTTAAACATGGTTAGTTGCTTTAGGCGCGATTAATAAATGTTATTATAGTTGTGGATTCAGTTCCCGTGGTACAATCGTGATACTTAACTTCAAAATTTGAGTGCACATTTATGCGACTTGATATCTCCACTTCAAGTAATTAATAATAAACATATTATAAATTACGGGTATGTTTCACGTGGCGTGATTCGTAATGTGTACGAAATAAGCAGCTTGTTCAAATAAATTTCATAAATACTTAAAATGGCTAAAAATGTAAAATAAAAGCGGTGAAAGTTTAAAATTCACATAAGTCTTAAAACAAGTAATAATTTAGAGAATAAGCCAAGTGTAATTTGTAAAGCGACCGTGCTAAAATTACAAAACTTGGGAGTGCTTCGCACCTTCTCCTGGATTAAAAAATTTTTTTACCCGGTCTTTTGTATTTTGCGGACCATAAACATAGTCAATTTTTCTTAATTTGGGATTTTAAATTAATTAGTTACTCCGAACATTGTAATTAAATAATTCCGAGTGGCGACTCTCTTAAATAAAATAAATAATTTTATTTCAATAATGTCACTTAAAGTGAAAAAATTTCTTTCCCAGTAAAAAGGATTTTTATATATATATATATATATATAATGAGTGAATATTGTTCAAAATCATCAAGTTTATTTAAAAAATAATAAGTGTTGAACTCTCGGCGAACAATTTGTTAATGTTCTTCTTATATTTGTTTCCTTATTAGATATGCCTAACAGAAGTGTATTCTGCTAATATTGTCATGCTTGGAGAAAATTCGTGAAGCTTAGAAATATTGTATGCACATTTATTTTATTGTACTCCGATAATAAATTCAAAATAGTCACTAATTCGTAGGTATTAACACAAATCTTAATTCATTTAGCTAACTTTATGTAATACATCAAATTAATTTTATTGGAATATATTTTCTCAAGTGCCCTAAGTTTAAACTGTGGCCAATCCCTACTCTCAAACTTGGAAGTTAATGGCAAGCATGGACTATATGAAAGATATGGTGGCCTATTTAACTAAAATGATGAGTTAGAATTTGAAAAATTATGATATTTGTGGATGCCGTTTGATAGCATTTATATTTCAAAAGGATTCTCTTAGTAGATGATCTATTTATTACTGGACAACAATGTGAAAATAAGAGTATATATTACCTTATCTGCTACGAAGCCAAATTCATTCTTCTCTATAGGTTAGAAGGAATGATCCAACTTTATTGATTTAAAAAGATAACTAGGTACTCCAAACATTTTGATAAGTTAAATATTGTAGGCGTATGCGATGGTGCTTAGTACTTCTGATTTATTAAACACCGGTTCTTAACTCATTTTTTCACAATACAAAAATATCTTAGTTTGTGAGTTTTGTATGGAGAAGAATATTTTAATTAAATATCTTGTGAGAAATATTTATTTAAAAAAAAAAAAGTAATTGTAAGTGTTATTTGCTTATGCTGCAATGATTTCAGATGATTTGATTTTGAAACGACCCGACCGACATATCGTTCGACAGTTTGAGGCTATGAGTAGTGTCACACCTTTTTTTTTTCACACAACCCTTTTACGAGGTTGAGTTAGAAGAGTTTTTCCAATTAAAGTGACATTTTGAAAAAGGGATTATTTATTATTTAGAGTCGCCACTTGGAATTGAGTTTTGGTGTTCCAAGTCACCTTTTATTGAATCCCTTACCAAAAGGAAAATCTGACTCCTAATTTATGGTCTACGAAATAGAGACTGAGTAAGGAATTTTGTTGACCGAGGGGAAGGTGTAAGGCATCCCTCGAGTCCCGTGGTTCTAGCACGGTCGCTTTATTGACTAATGTAAGGCTTAAATCAATTTTTTTCTATTCTCGTATTTTTATTGGTTATGGCTGGTCTACTATCACTTAATTAATTATTTTATTAGTTGTTTTGACCTAGATGCGGTATGCACACAAGGTATTTCTTTGAAAAAAAAAAAAAGACTAGTTATTTCTAAGTTTCATTAATCCAATGATTAGTGAACTTCAATTTTAAATTACTAAGGATGACATGAAACTATTCAGAAAAATGATACAACTTAAAATATAACTTATAAATCACATGAACATGTATTTTAATAACAGAACAACATTCAGGAAAGATAGTGTGTATTCTTTGACGTAAATACAACCAAAATAAATGATAAAGATTTAAAGCACAAAGATTAGAATGAACCTTAAAGATAAAAACTTTTCCAACAATTTCTTTGGATCTGAAACAAACTCGATCGGACTTGAATAGTATTTCGTGTTGTAATTAAGGAGAAATCCAAGCTCTCAACTCACGTATGCTGGATTTATATAGCGGCTAGCGGATGATTTTCAAAGCAAAAGAGGATGAGTCGTAGTGAATAAAAGGGATGAAAGTAGAGGTTTATGGGCTGAAGAAGAAAAACAGTGCAACTGTTGCTCTATTTCTACTACGGCGCAAATTTTACGTACACCTCGAGCTTTAGAATTTTTTGCTTTCTTTTTCCCCTCTTCTTTTCTGTTCAAAGTGTCTCCTTTCTCTTCAAAATATTGGACTCCCTCTCTTTACTACATGTGATATTATTTTTATATCTATTGTGAGTGTGTGCAAAATGGAGATGTGGGGAAAGGGACGTGAGGGAGCGTGGGATTGTGTGGGGTGAGGGTCGTGAGGGAGTTGGGGTCTTTTACGTGAGGGAGTGGGGAGTTAGGCTAGAAATGTGGGTATAATGGGATAGTTATCTAATTAAAAAAAATTAGATTTTTGAATTCATTTTTTAAGGATAAATTAAATAAGAAGATTAACTAACATTTCTTACAATATAAGAAAACTAAATATTTACGTGCACTTTAAATAATACTAAGAAAGATTCTCCAACTTACTTATTAAAATTCTAATTAAAAGAAATTTTTTTTTTATATATATATATATAAGATTAGACCTACAAGAAATATTTACATTAAAATAGAATAGAATTTGGGTGTGGTAAAAAATTAGGTGTTCACAAGTAGCTTCACTTAAGATATTATGACTTGCACACGTGGTCGGAATTGAAATTCGGGAAGTTCAGAGTCGATTTGGAAAGAGAATTCTCATTTCGGAAGCTTTAAGTTGGAAGAATTGACTAAGGTTGGAATTTTAAGTAAACGACCTAGGAATCAGGATTTGAAGGTTCCAACAGGTTTTTATGATGATTTTTGACTTGGGCGTATGTCCGGATCGGGTTTTGGATGCTCAGGGAGCGTTTCGACGCTTATCGTGGAAGTTAGCATTTTTGGAAGAATTTCATAAATTTGGGTTGAGGTGTATTTCAATGTTATCGATGTCCGTTTGGGCTTCCGAGTCTTGGAATAGCTCCGTATGGTGATTCTGGTATTGGAAGCGCGTCCGGAAGTGGATTCGGAGGTCCGTAAGTCATTTTGGAGTCATTTGGCTAAAGTTAGAAATTTGAAGGTTTTGAGAAGTTTGACAGGAAGTGGACTTTTTGATATCGGGGTCGGAATCTGATTTCGGAAGTTGGAGTAGGTACGTTATGTCGAATATGACTTGTGTGCAAAATTTGAGGTCAATCAGACGTGATTTGATAGATTTCGGCATCGAATGTAGAAGTTTGAAGTTCTAAAGTTCATCAAGTTTGAATTGAGGTGTAATTTAGGATTTTGATGTTGTTTGATGTGATTTGAGGCCTCGATCAAGTTTTTGTTATGCTATGGGACTGGTTTATGTGATTGGACGGGGTCTCGGGGGCCTCGGGTGTGTTTCCGGGTGGTTTCGGATCATTTCGGGCTGTTTTGGAACTGCTGATATCTGGTATCTGGTTTCCTTCTTCGTGAACGCGAAGAGAGTCCCGCGTTCGCGAAGAGGAATTTTGTGGTTGTTGGTTTTTGGCCTTCGCGAACACGAGGCACAGGTCGCGAACGCGGAGGGGTCGCCTGAGGAAACTATGCGAACGCGAAGGGTTGGTCGCGAACGCGTTGAAGGAGGTGAGGGCTGGACCTAAGGTCATTGGCCTATGCGAACACGAGGCTTGGTATGCGAACGCATAGCTGTGAGAGCGGAAAGCTTCGCGAACGCGTTGTGAGGAACGCGAACACGAAGAAGGAAATTCTGGGGCGAAGCTGGTTGTGCTTCGCGAACGCGAGGGTATTGCCGCGTTTGCGGAGAGGAAATTTCTGGGCCAGAGTTGCTGGGCCGCGCGAATGCGAGGGCATGGACGCGTTCGCGATGAAGGTCGCCTGGGCAGTGCATAAGTTTAAAACGGGTTTTGGCTCATTTCATCTCAAATCTTTCATGGGAGCTGATTTTGGGAGCAACTTGGGAGTGCCATTTTCGCCACAAAGCATGAGGTAAGTGGTTCATATTAGTTTTGAGTTAAATACATGATTATATATGAATTTGAATATGGAAATTAGTGGAAATTGTGGGGTTTGGTAGCAAACCTAAAATTTGGTATTTTTGAATTTTGACCACAAATTCGGGTATGAAACTGAGAGTAAATTATATATTTGAGTTTATGAGGTAATGGGTAAAGTTTATCTTTGAAAAATTTCGAAATCGGGCCCGAGGGCGATTTTGTCAACTTTTCTAGCGGAGTTGAGAATTTATATAAATTGAATTGTTATAAGTATTAGGTTATATTTTCATTGGTTTGCCCATTATTTGGCTAGTTTTGGAGCGTTGAGCATCGGTTTGAGTCATCGGAAGGGCTTGGAAGCGGGTTATGAAATTTTGGAGCAAGGTAAGTCTCCTTTCTAACCTTGTAAGAGGGAATTATCCCCATAGGTGAAATAATTAAATATGTGCTTCTATTTGTGGGGGCTACGTACGCACGAGGTGACGGGGGTCCGTGCGTAGCTACTATTATGCTTAAGTGCGGATAGTCTAGGACCTGAAAGCATGCTATACTTGATATATTTGTAACTTTATTGACAATTTAAATTGCTTAAATCATATCGAATTGGTAAATGAATTTCTAAAGAAATTAAACATCAATTTCTTTACCGTTAAAGAGAAGTTGCCATTTTTTTGGGTAATTATTTCCGTGATGAATTCTTGATTGGCCGTTTGATGAGTTTATTTATATTTGACCGCGTCACATGTATGATTCGCGAGCGGGGTAATAGATGCATCTATGGTTCGTGCCATTCGACCCTCTGACAGTGCACAGTTTAAATATTATGTTGGATCGGGTCGTACGACCTCGACATGATTTGCACATGTGTAACGACCCGGCAGGTCGTTTCGTGAGTCATAGCCCTGTTTCCCCCCATCTCTGCTTCCTTTTGTGTTCATTAGCTATATTTGATCGTATTGCATTGGTTGGTTCGGGTTCGGAGTGGTTTTGGAGAGAATTGAGATACTTAGTAGCCCTCATAAACAACAATTAAGAATTCGATAAATTTAGCAATTTAGGACTTACGGTCATGCTCGACACCAGTGTATAGATACTCGTCACCATGCCTATACACCGTACTGGACAAATAGCAATTAGCAAATAAGACTCTACTCCTATTCCCTCAAGCCAAAGTTAGACCAAACACTTACCTCAACTTCCACGGCTAAATCAGTCCACAACGACCGCTTTTTCTCTCGAATTCGGCTCCAACTCAATCAAATCTATGAAATAACGACTTTATAATATCAATAATAGCTAAAAAAAATCAAACCCAATGCCTAAATATGGATTTCCAACCTTTCTTCCAAAAATTCCAAAATCGACCCCGGGCCCGCTTGGTCAAAACACGAGGTTCGAACCAATTCCATATCACCCATTCCCCCACGAGCCCGAATATACAATTTATTTTCAAATTCGACCCCAAAACGAGGTCTAAATCGAAGAAAATCGAAAAGCCGTAACTCTACCCAATTCCCCCAATTTCAACCCTAGATTACATGATTTGAGCCTAGGAATTTGATAAATGATGAAGGAAAACGAAGGAAACAAGTTAAATAATACTTACCCAAGAAGCTTTGGTGAAGAAGAGCTCTAGAAATCGCCTATGGCTGTGGAGAAGATGAGTTCGTGTGTATTTTATGAAATTTTCCGTCACTGGTTCTGTTTTTAGGCTTTTAAAATAACTGGGCAAAAATGCCCTATGCGATCGCGGAAGAGGGATTGCAATCGCATAGGGTAGGATTGGCTGGGCACTGTGATCGTGGGCTAGTGAATGCGATCGCATATAAGGCTAAGATGGGGGCTGGGTTTTTGTACATTGCGATCGCAGAGGGAAGGGTGCGATCACATAGAAGGAGTTGGCTGATCATCGCGATCGCGAATGAGGCAATGCGATCGCATAGCACAAACTGGACTCCTGGAATTTTACTCTATGCGATCGCGGAACAAGCTATGCGATCGCATAGAACAAAGAACTGGGCAACAGCAGACAGCAGATTCTGCAATTTTTCCTAAGTTCAAAACATCCCGAACCACCTCCGAAACACTCCCGAGCCCTCGGGGCTCCTAACCAAACACACACACTAACTCAACAACATCCTACGAACTTAACCATGCGATTAAATCGCCAAAATAACATCATAAACGAGGAATCAAACCTTAAAATCATCACTTTTTCATCAAACTTCATAAACTTTCAAACTTAGAGATTTAGGTCCGAAACACGTCAAATGATGTCCGATTTCGACCAAATTTCACAGGAAGCGCTTAAACCAGATATAAGACCTGTACCGGGCGCCGGAACCAAAATACGGGCCCGATACCAACGCTTTCTAATCCATTTTCATTTCAAATTTTCATATAAATTTCAGAAAAACAATTTCTTTTAAAAAATTTATTTCTCGGGCTCGGGACCTCGAATTTCGATTTCGGGCATACGCCCGAGTACCATATTTTTCTACGGACCCTCCGGGACCGTCAAATCACGGGTCCGGGTCCATTTACCCAAAATGTTGACCAAAGTCAACTTTAATCATATTAATATCAAAATTCATCAATTTTTACACAGAATTCATATTTAGGCTTTCCGGCTAAGCGCCCGGACTGCGCACACAAATCGAGGCAAGTAAAAATGAGGTTTTTAAGGCCTCAGAAGCACGGAATGAATGAGAAAACAGGTGATGACCCTTTGGGTCGTCATATGGAATGAAGTGCGCGGACTTGGTCAGCCGATCCACAATCACCCAAATCGAATCAAACTTCTTCAAAGTCCGAGGGAGACTACTCACAAAATCCATAGTAATCCTCTCCCACTTCCACTCGGGAATAATCATCCGCTAAAGAACACCGCCCGGTCTCTGATGCTCGTACTTTACGTGCTGACAGTTAAGACACCGAGCCACAAACCCTACAATATCCTTCTTCATCCTTATCCACCAGTAGTGCTGCCTCAAATCCTTATACATCTTCGCGGCACCAGATGGATGGAATACGGCGAGCTGTGGGCCTCCTCCAATATCAAATCCCGAAGCCCATCCACATTGGGCAGGCAAATTCGGCCATGCATCCTCAACACGCCATCATCATCAATGGTCACATCCCTGGCATCATCACGCTGAACCCTGTCCTTAAGGACAAGCAAATGCGGATCATCATACTGGCGCTCTCTGATGCGGTCATAAGATGAAGACCGAGAAACCACACAAGTCAATACCTGGCTAGGCTCCGAAATATCTAACCTCACCATCCGATCGGCCAAAGCCTGGACATCAACTGCAATGGGCCTCTCCCCAACTGGAAGGTACGCCAAACTACCCATACTAACCGCCTTTCAACTCAAAGCATCGGCCACCACATTGGCCTTCCCCGGGTATACAGAATGGTAATATCATAATCCTGTCGACGCCCCCCCTTTTTCTCGCGAAATCGGGTTTACGACAGTTGGGAAGACAACTCTATTCCCGTTTGGGAATTGGGTTTTTGGATTTGAAGAGTCGCCACCTAATGATTATAGTGCATTAGGACACTTTAAGGAAGAGTTTGAGATGAAGAACCAGAGTTGGGTAAGGGCTAGAAATTATCTCGAGGGGAAGGTGTTAGGCACCCCTCAAGATCCACTAGTGTGATTCCCGGCCATGTTATAATTGTGACTTTAAACAACAAGTAAGCAAATAAAGGTCTCAATAGAAGGGGTTTTCACATAATGTTGCAAGTGAATTGGGAGTTTGAAGGAAAAATAAAGAAAGCAGAAATTTAAGAAAAGAACATAATTTGAACGTATATAAACAAGTAAAGGGGAAGGGGGTCCTAGGTTTATTTAAAATATGGATCACATCAATGCAATACCCGGTAATCACTCCTCAAAGAGGGGATACACGTGGTATTAGCGCACCGGTCATCATATCCATATCTACCCTTTCCCACCCCATTAAGGTATTAAAGCGCGGAATGTCTCGTTACTTATTGCATGCTAGTACCCGTCCCAATCCTATCAGTCCCGGAGGTATTTGGACTACTAATCTTAAAGGGAGAGGGGTTTGGGGCATTTTGAGAGTTTTTAAAGGACAAAATACTAAGGCGTCAATCAAAACACATAATGCAAGTAAAAGGTAAAAGCAAATAATCAAGTAGGGCTCAAATAAACCTCCTTAAATCAGATAAAGCCATAGAGTTTAGCATGTCTTGCACGTACTGGTTTGGTCTTTAAATTAAATAAAGCGATGAGCGGACTGGTTCAACACATATTTTTAGACAGGAAGTCCGCATTAGGCTCGCTCGAATGCAGTTGTTTAAAACTGATCTAATTGATTAATTAATCCTTTGTCTAAGTGTTGGATAGAACTACTATAAAAAAACACAAGCCGACTATAAAAGATTTACAGAGTAAAAGGAGTTTCAGAAAAGAGTGTTCTGCTTTAAAAGGTTTAATAGAAAAGAAACGAACTTATGAAGATATGCAGACTAATTAAAAAAAAACTTCACGAGTCTTAAAATGAGTTTCAGAAAAAGGGTGATTTGTTTAGAAAGGTTCATTACTTTACGAGCTTTAGCAAGTACTAATTTCAATGGATGAATGCTGTTTTGAATGAATGAAACGGCTCAGGTTCGAAGTCCCTATAGGCATGCTCTCTATGCGTTAACTGATTTTAACCTTTTAAAACGAGTACTGCAGACATGGTATCTATATGCGATTTTTGTTGTTAAACCTAATTGTTTGCCTAATGACGTTATTATATGCAAAAATGCAAATCCCTATAGGCATGGTATCTACATGCTTAGTTGTTAAGCCTAATTGTTTACCTAATGGCGTTATTATATGCAGAAATGCAAATCCCTATAGGCATGGTGTCTATATGCTTAGTTGCAGAAATCAAATGTTAAATCCTATAGACATGCTTTCTACGCGTGAAGTTGCACAGATCAGAAATCAAACCCTATAGACATATTTTCTACCCCTAATGCATAAAAGTAATCCCCCTCCCTTTTTACTAAATCCCCATGAGTTTATACAAATTGTTACAGACCGGAAGAATAAAACTGAAACTAAAAGTACATCAGGAATTATCAGCTACATCCGAACAACCTAATTCAGACTTAGTGTCTAATAATATGAGATTGAGCCACTTCCGAGATCCAGATTTCCAAAGCTTTCTCTTATCTAGGGTGTTTTAGAGATCCAAGGGGTTTCAGGAACCCCAGGCAGTGCTTACACCCAAGATGCTGATCAGAATGAGTTATAGTGCAGTGTGGAAGAGCCAGCCCTCATGTGTCCAAGTTCAGAGGGAGCTCAGGGGTCCCAAGGCAAGGCTCACAAGAGAGGGGCAGAACTTAAGTTCTAAGAATGAGTGCAAATGCAATAGAGAGGGGTATGGAATGCCAAGGCAAGCTGGTGGTCATACCTAACCATGAGGTAGGCTGGCACACCCCTGACCAAACCTGTTGGCCAAACATTGGAGAGTAAGGACCTATTGAAGGTCAAACCATGGCCTGGGCAGTAATTAGAATACCGTCAGGCCAAAGCTTTAACTCAGCACACATAGCAAGGGAATGGGGATGGGAAAATGAAAGAGCTTAGGACCCAAAGGGTCCAGTTCATATCCATGGACAATAACTTCAGACATATTGCCATGTTTTTGAACCATAGCTCAAAACACATAAGGGGATATAGGAATGGGATTCATTACAAGAAATGGGCAGAACACATTACACAAAGATTAAATACTTCAGACATTAAAGTGAACATGGACATAAGAACTGGTAAGTAAACACATTGGAGTTGGGGCTAGAATTAAAACTAGGACATACCAGTTTCAGAAAGCAAAGAGAGCAGAAATCTTGTAACAGGCCACAATACAAATAGCAAGAGTATACTTATGAGTGTGAGTCTGAGTTCAGAAAAAAGACTCGAGTGTTGGTCGTGTGTGTGTGTTAAGAAAGGAGCAGGTATTTATAGTTTGAAATCAGGCAGGGAACAAAGGTAAGAAGATAATCATGTATCAATTAGAATCAATCAGTAGCAGAAAATCCTTTAATTGAGGAGTTCAAATTTGAACGGTAAAGGGCAGAAATTATTTAAGGAAGGAGATCAAGTAAACATATTGTGCATAGCATACAAATAAGGGGTAAATACATAGGGGTTTTAATTAAGGAAAGAAAATTTGAAACACACGGTTAAGTAAATAAGGCAAAAACAAAGTAAATCAATTAGTACATAGTAAATCAGGGAATCAGGGATTCAAAATCACTAATGAACCAAGTCAGAAATAAGGGAATCGAAAGGTTAAAGAGAGTTTTCAAATAAAACAAGGAAAGAATCAATCATGCTTACACAAGGAAGTCTGAAATCAGTCCCAAAATTCTAGAGGGACAACCAGTGTATATAAAGAATGCACAACATCGGGCGTGTGAGGTTAAATCATGACAAAGAGAAACAATAATGCTAGCGAAACATGATAGTCGTATAGGCTAATCAGAAGCATGCTAAAGAGTCAAGTAAACAGGGTCTTATAGATTTTAGCAAAAAGTCAGAACCACATGGAGAAACAAAGTTGAAACAAAGATGAAACAACTTCAGGAACTCAGAGATTAGGGTTTTGAAACCAAGCAAGTTTAGAGATGAGAAGCACACAAAGCACGTAACAAGTGGCCTCAAAACTCGAATGAAACCCCAAATTCTAGGGTTTTTACCATTAATCGAGTCTAGAGACGAAAACAAGCAAGTCAGGCAGAAACACTAACGCAATAAGTTCAGAAAACTCAAAGGGATTGAGACCTTAAACATGTATTTCCCAGAAACTTCATGAAAACATAATAAAAGAAAAATCGTGCAAATACATTAGGGGAAGTAATAAGAACAAGGTAGAAGAAAACACATAAGGAGAAAACACATAAGAATCACAGTAGAGCATATAAAATCAGAGAAACCCTAAGTCGGAGAAGACGAAAGGTTTGAAAGCGAACTTCTGAAAGAAACTTTGGGAAATCGTTTGAAAACCTTAAAATAAACATAGATCTAGAACAGATCTAAAGAAATCAAGAGAACCTCGAGAGGCTAGGGTCTCGGAAGAACCCTAGAAGCGAGAAAGCCTGGAAAAGTCACGATCTAAGCCTGAGAATATCACAATCAGGCTCAAAAGACCAAGAGCCACCGGAGCAAGGCCGGAGATGGCCGGGATCTTTCGAATAGGTGAAGATCTGAGTGAAGACCCTCGAGGTCTGGCCTCGATTCTTCAAACAACGGGCATGCAGGAGGCATTGGAGGCAGGTACATGCCTTTAATGGCTTTGGAAGCCATGGATTCAGGCGGTTTTGGGTGGTAACCGGAGGGAGGCGGCTAGGGTTAGGCTTAGGTCTTAGAGAGATCAGAGAGGAGAGGGGATTCGAGGGCGGCGGGTTAGGAGAAATGAGAAAATTAGGGTAGTCGTATGGATTAAAAAAGGAAAGGACGAATAGGGGCCGTTGATCTCTGAGATCAACGGCCAGGATGTAAAGGGGGCTGGGTCAGGTTATTTGGGATTCGGTCGTGGGTTATGTTTAACGGAACTGGGTTGGAAATTTGGGGCTGAGATTGGACCTAATTTTGAGGCTAAAATTGAAATAGATGGGGCTAGTATTTAAATAGCCATTTTCCTTTGTTTAATTTTATAAAAATAGTGAAAATTGCTTTGGGAGAAATCAAAAGCAATGAACCCCTTAATAATTCATAAATATCAATTAAAAAATACTGGAACTAATTTTACAATTATAAAATACTGTTAATCGAAAAATAGGCTATGATTGCAATTATATGCAATTTAGCTTTAAAAATACCAAAGAAATTCGTAAAAATATGCAAAAATCACCTTAATTATATTTTGGTGTAAATATGAGGATAAAATAAGTTATTCACCAAAAATAATAATTTTGGAAATAATTACAGGGTTTTGTTGTAAGGCAATAAATTTGTTTAAAAATCATTAAAAATTTGGACAAGTACCAAAACTCTTGGGTGTGCTT
Source organism: Nicotiana attenuata (assembly GCF_001879085.1). Classification (NCBI taxonomy): domain Eukaryota; kingdom Viridiplantae; phylum Streptophyta; class Magnoliopsida; order Solanales; family Solanaceae; genus Nicotiana; species Nicotiana attenuata. The sequence continues at coordinate 2,258,033 of NC_031989.1, forward strand.
ATATATGCACATATATGCTATTTGGAAGTATTTTGGGTATAAAAATACTTAGGGAAAAATTGGATATCAACAGCTGCCCCTCTTTACTCGGGAAGGATGAAAGAGTTGTCGGGTAAAGATATGATGGTCAATTTTGACCGGAAGCGGCGATCTGACAAGAATTTGACCGAGCTCTGGTTTCTGAGATTCCTACATATCCCTGATTTTACAGGAATCAGGTCGTATGTAGTTCGAGATGCACCGACAGAATGTGCCGATGGAAGTTTTTTTTAAAAAGACGGACGCAATATTTAGGTGGCAAGAGGTATTTGAAGTTTGATCGGCTGCGGGAACCGGAGCGGGATCGCTCCTGCTGAGACGGCCATTGCTAGCTGGTGTACCTGCAAGTAAGCAATACGGGCGTCTATTGTGCATAAACTTAAACGTGATGCAAGTTCCCGTTGGACAATGAATGTTGTCTTTGGACGGTTAGGATGACGTCCTCGGACCATGATGTCCTGGGCCATGGAGCGCAAAGTAAAGGATTCGCAGGCTATGAAATGACGTTCTCGTGCTATGATAATGGTGCCTCCGAACCATGATGCCTTTGAATAATGATGTGCAAGATATAAAGTGGGGTCCTCGGGCCATGGCATGGTGTTCTCGGGCTATGAAGATGATGCCTCCGAATAATGACGCCCTCGGACAGTTTGGCGGTATTTCAGCCCATGAAATGCAAGATTTGGCGGTATTTCATCCGATGCAGAAAATGTAAATGGCGATATTTCAGCCGATAGAAATTTAAATAGAGCAGCGATGTTTTAGTCGATATAAAACGTAAATGGCGCTATTTTAGCCGATACCGAGAAATAAAGTTGGCGATATTTCAGCCGATAAGGAAGGATAATTATAAATGGCGATATTTCAGCCGATAAGGATTTAAACAAAAAATTGGCGGTGTTTTAGCCATGCAAGATTTAAATGGAACTGGCGGTGTTTCAGCCGATGCAAATAGAGGTGGTGATATTTCAGCCATGCAGGTGGAGGTAGAGCTTAATGCAAGAAAATGCAGGATAGAAACAGTGCTTAGTCTCGAAAGGCAGGAAGGTAGCCTTATGCAATGCAAGAAAATGCAGGATGGAGACAGTGCTTAGTCTCGAAAGGCAGAAAGGTAGCCTTATGCAATGCAAGAAAATGCAGGATGGAGACAGTGCTTAGTCTCGAAAGGCAGAAAGATAGCCTTATGCAGATGGAGACAGTGCTTAGTCTCGAAAGGCAGAAGGATAGCCTTATGCAGATAATACAGATGGAGACAATGCTTAGTCTCGAAAGGCAGAAAGGTAGCCTTATGCAATGCAAGAATGTAAAAGGACGGATAGTAGTGAGATTTCTTAGCTGATAGCTGGTTACGATATCGTGACTGCTGGGGGTGTTGTTGTACGGATAGCGATTACGAATAAGTGATGATTCTGAGAAGTTGCATTCTTGAGAAAGTATGCGTACATAAATATACCTGATGATATTGCAAGTCGAGTGCCTGCATCCAAAGAAAAATCGTGAGTTTTGCAAAGGGGAAAGGTTAGTTCGTTTTCCCCTGGCTTCTGGCGTTGTGTATCATTGGGGTAGCGCCGCTAAACAGCAGCAATTCGAACAATAGTTATGCATGATTTAGTAAATATAACGTAAGTAGAAAATAGTTTTCTTTAGATGAACCAACGACTGCGACGCGGTTCAAGACATTGCAACCTCTCTCGTTTCGGAATTTTGAGGGTCCTCCTCAAAATTCTGCCCCAGTTTACTGGGCTGGCACTTCTGACGGCTGCGCTGAACGGTTGAGAAATCAACTTCGGAATTTTGAGGGTCCTCCTCAAAATTCTGCCCCAATTTACTGGGGTGGCATTCCTGGCGATGAACGGCTGAAAACTAACTTCGGAATTTTGAGGGTCCTCCTCAAAATTGTGCCCCAGTTCCGATAGCAGGGGGAAATGGAAATTTTATTAAATTGTGACCGAACCCATAGGGCTGCCTACGTATCCCATCTTAAACGGGAATCAGGTCAGGCGTAGTTCAAATTACATCATAAGGAAATCATAGGTGGTTACATATAGTATCGTTTCACTGCATCTGAATTGATTGGCCTTGGCCAGACTTCTCCGTCCATCTCTGCAAGAATGAGGGCTCCTCCGGTTAGGACCCGGTGAACCATGTACGGACCTTGCCAGTTGGGAGAGAATTTTCCTTTGGCTTCATCTTTATGTGGGAATATTTTCTTCAACACCAGCTGCCCCGTTGTAAACTTCCTTGGCTTAACTCTTTTGTTGAAGGCTCTGGACATTATGTTCTGATACAACTGACCATGGCAAACTGCATTCATCCTTTTCCCGTCTATGAGGGCTAACTGCTCGTAGCGACCTTTTACCCATTCTGCGTCATCCAACTCTGCTTCTTGTATGATTCTCAAGGAGGGAATTTCTACCTCGGCGGGGATGACTGCCTCTGTACCATAAACCAGCATGTAGGGAGTTGCCCCGGTCGATGTGCGGACGGTGGTGCGGTATCCCAATAGAGCAAATGATAGCTTCTCATGCCATTGCTTGTGTTTTTCTATCATCTTTCTTAGTATCTTCTTGATATTCTTGTTGGCTGCCTCGACAGCTCCATTCATCTGAGGCCTGTAGGATGTAGAATTCTTGTGTTTGATCTTGAATGCCTCACATATTGCTTTCATCAAGTCGCTGTTGAGACTGGAACCATTATCGGTGATGATTGATTTCGGAATTCTGAATCGGCAAACAATACGGTCACGGACGAAATCTGCCACAACTTTCTTAGTCACTGCCCTGTATGACGCTGCTTCAACCCGTTTGGCAAAATAATCAATTGCCACTAGAACGAACCTATGCCCGTTTGATGCAGCGGGCTCGATAGGTCCAACAACATCCATTCCCCAGGCGGCTAATGGCCACGGTGAGCTTGTTGCAGTAAGCTTGTTTGGAGGCACCTTTATCATGTCTGCATGTATCTGACGGTGATGGCATTTGCGAACATACTGGATACAGTCTGTTTCCATTGTCATCCAAAAATACCCTGCTCGGAGTATCTTCTTTGCTAGGACAAAACCATTCATGTGTGGCCCGCGGGTCCCTGCGTGCACTTCATCCAATAGTCTGGATGCTTCTTTTGCTTCGACACACCTTAGTAAACCCAAATCGGGAGTCCTCCTGTACAGGATTCCCCCACTGTGAAAGAAGTTGTTGGATAACCTCCGAAGTGTGCGCTTCTGAGTGGCGTTGGCAAGTTCTGGGTATTCTCCCGTTGTCAAGTACTCCTTGATGTCGTGGAACCATGGTTTTCTGTCTGCTTCTTCCTCAACGTGAGCACAATAAGCTGGCTGATCATAAATCTTTACTGGGATGGGATCAATGAAATTCGTATCTGGATGCTGGATCATGGATGACAAAGTAGCTAATGCGTCAGCGAACTCATTCTGGACCCTGGGGACGTGCTGAAATTCTGTCTTTGTGAATCTTTTCCTTAACTCCTGTATGTGATGCAATTAGGGGAGTATCTTAAAGTTCTTGGTTGCCCACTCTTCTCGAACCTGATGTATGAGCAAGTCTGAATCCCCGATTACCAGCAACTCCTGAATGTTCATGTCAATGGCCATCTTGAGCCCCAAGATGCAGGCTTCATATTCGGCCATATTGTTTGTGCAAGGGAACCTGAGCTTGGCGGATACCGGGTAATGCTGGCCGGTTTCTGATACCAGGACTGCCCCTATGCCAATTCCTTTGAAATTTACGGCTCCGTCGAAAAACAACCTCTAACCATCATAGGATTCTGCAATATCTTCTCCTACGAAGGACACCTCTTCATCGGGAAAATACGTTTTCAGGGACACGTATTCTCCGTCCACGGAATTTTCGGCGAGATGATCCGCCAAGGCTTGTCCTTTGATCGCCTTCTGAGTCACATAAACAATGTCGAATTCGCTTAGCAGGATTTGCCACTTGGCGAGCTTGCCAGTGGGCATGGGCTTCTGGAAGATATACTTCAGCGGGTCCATCCTTGATATGAGATAAGTAGTGTAGGCACAGAAATAGTGCCTCAATTTCTGAGCTATCCAAGTCAGAGCACAACAGGTGCGCTCTAATAGAGAATACCGGGCCTCGTACGGGGCGAACTTCTTACTGAGATAGTAGATGGCTTGCTCCTTTCTCCCCGTTTCATCATGTTGTCCCAGAACACAACCGAATGCTCCGTCCAAAACCGCAAGACAAAGCAATAGAGGCCTTCCTGGCTCGGGCGGGACCAAGACCGGCGGCGTTGACAGGTATTCCTTGATTCTGTCAAAGGCTTTTGGACAATCATCAGTCCATTTAGTAGCAGTGTCTTTCTTCAACATTTTAAAGATGGGTTCACAAATGACAGTGGACTGAGCTATGAATCGGCTGATATAGTTGAGTCTCCCCAGGATACTCATCACATCCTTCTTGTTCTTTGGCGGTGGTAATTCTTGAATGTCTTTGACCTTTGATGGGTCCAATTCTATTCCTCGATGACTCACGATGAAACACAGTAATTTTCTGGCAGGAACCCCGAATGCACACTTGGCGGGATTCAGTTTCAGATTGTACCTCCTCAGTCTGTTGAAGAACTTTCTCAGATCTTCCATATGATCAGTAGCCTTCTTGGACTTGATGATGACGTCGTCCACATTTACCTCAATCTCCTTGTGTATCATGTCGTGAAAGATGGTAGTCATGGCTCTCATATAGGTGGCGCCAGCATTCTTCAATCCAAATGGCATCATTTTGTAACAATGCATTCCCCACGGCGTGATGAAAGCCGTTTTCTCTGCATCTTCCTCATCCATCCATATCTAATGATACCCGGAAAAACAATCAACAAAAGACTGCAACTCATGCTTGGCGCAGTTGTCAATAAGAATGTGTATGTTTGGTAAGGGGAAGTCGTCCTTGGGACTGGCCCGGTTAAGATCCCGGTAGTCTACACAAACTCTAACTTTCCCATCCTTCTTTGGTACTGGCACGATATTGGCTAACCATGTCGGATACTCTACTACCCTGAGAACCTTGGCTTTGACTTGCTTGGTAACCTCTTCTTTGATTTTCAAACTCATGTCGGGTTTGAATTTCCTAAGCTTCTGCTTTACCGGCGGACAGGTTGTATCTGTGGGCAATTTGTGAGCTACAATGGACGTGCTGAGACCAGTCATGTCATCATACGACCAGGCGAATATGTCCTCATATTCCTTTAAAAACTCCGTGTATTCTTCCTTTTCTGATGGCGACAGGTGAACACTGATGCGCGTTTCTTTGACATTTTCGGTATCTCCCAAATTAACGACCTCAGTTTCGTCCAAGTTAGACTTAGGCCTGTTCTCAAAATTCTCGACCTCTCTGATGACCTCTTCTGGTATGTCATCCTCTTCTGAGTCTATGTCCGTTTGTTGCGTTGTTTTGTTGCAAGTCACAATCGTTGGTTCATCGTCAAAGTAAGTAATAGTAATGTTGTATAAAAATAGAGTAAATGATAGAGAAAATAATAAGAGCGAGATATATGATAAACTGAAATGCTTTGATTAAATTCATAATTGTTTGGAACATCGGAGCTCTTTTCAAAAATTAAAGACAATGCAGAAAGAAAATCAGCTGGCAAAATGTAAAATGAAATGCATGGTGCTTTTGTTTAGCTTGCTACCCCGAAGCCTTCCGGGCCCTGGTGGTTCTAATTGACCAATTGTTGAGGCGGTCTCCTCGATTCACAGCTTGTATGGAAGGGCCTTCCTGCCCTTCCTCCTCGAAAAGAACACAGCAGTCCATATCATCATCCTCCAGAAACAGATTCTTCATGGCTGCCAATGCTTCATCTTCCTCTGACCCATATATAGTATCTGCCGGTTGGAAAGTCTGCTCTAAGCTAGGTATCGGAAGTTCCAGTGGATAGTAGGGGCCGCGCCATGGTGACGACCAGTTCTGGAATTCTTCCCAGGAATAACCGTACCCCAACCCGAAAGTAGTGCCATGCTTCTTTAGTTTGATGGGCTTAGTGATCCCCTGGAGGGTTTTGCCAAGTCCCTTTCCAGGCTCGTACCCACACCAATTCAGGATACTTTCAATCTTGTTATCCCACCATTTATCCTTATCTACAGCGTTGACCCTTTCAATGTGGTGGTATGTTTCTCCGCCTATTCTCCTTCTGCCTCCAATCATTGGGATGGTTTGGCGACTATATATGGGGTTGCTACCATCGCCATGAATAATCACCTCCTGGTGATTCCATTCGAACTTCACTGCCTGATGTAGGGTCGATGCTACGGCTCCAGCGACGTGGATCCAGGGTCGTCCTAACAGCAAGTTGTAGGATGCCGGGACATCTATTACTTGAAAGTCGACGTCGAACCATGTTGGCCCCATTTGCAAGCATAGGCTGATTTCTCCAATAGTAGACCTTTGGGACCCATCGAAGGCCTTGACATTGATGGCCCCATCTTTGATCTCGTGCAGGATTTTCCCCAAGGTTCTGAGAGTTATTAGAGGACAGATGTTGAGGCTGGATCCTCCGTCGATCAAGACTCTAGTGATGAAATAATCCTCGCATTGCACGGTGATGTGCAGTGCCTTGTAGTGGCTCAGTCCTTCCGGCGGCAGCTCATCTTCGTGGAAGGTGATTTTATGGCTCTCCAGCACTTGCCCTACAATATTTGCCATTTCGCCTCCAGTTATGTTGCTGGGCACGTAAGCTTCGCTCAATATCTTCATCAAGGCATTCTTGTGAGCATCAGAGCTCTGTAGAAGAGCTAGGATAGAGATCTGTGCTGGTGTTTTGTTCAATTGTTCAACAACCGAGTATTCCTTAGCTTGTATTTTCCTCCAAAGATCGTCGGGCCCAGTTTCGATAGGCCGCCCAGAGGCTTGCTTACTGTATTCAGCCAAGTTTTTTGGGGTGTAAACCCTCCCTGTTCTGGTCATGCCCTGCGCAACAATTGTTTCTCCTGTCTTGGTCTTCCCTTTTCTCCTAGCTTCGGCCGTGTAATCCCATGGTATGGCATTTGAGTGGAATGGTGTTATGTCTGACATTGCTACAGGAACAGGTACCCTTGGTGGTAGCACAGCAACTTCAAAGGGTGCGGGTGATTTTGGCACTCCAAATTCAACCTCAATTGGCCCGGCGCCTTTGTAGAAGGAGGCGCTTTAAATTCGAGAGGTATAGACATGTTTACATCATCGTCCCTGGAGGGCTGATTCTCCACAACAATTGGGTTAAGTGTAATCGCTGGTTTCTTTGGTTCATCATCTTCAGCAATCAAACCTATCGACCCTTTGGGGTCCCAATCATCTTCGATCTCGATCATGTGAATGTCTACACCTTTGTGGTCAGGCAGAGGGTTGTTGCGAACATTAGGAGCAGGCTCTTTTGCTACTATGACCTTATTGTCAATCAGGGTTTGAATCTTGTCCTTCAATGAGCGGCACTCGTAAAGGGTGTGTCCTTTCATGCCGGAGTGGTACGCACATGTCTTATTGGGGTTGATCCACTGGGAGGGATTCTCTGGAGTTATGGCTGGGATAGGGGTGACGTAACCAGCAGCTTTAAGTCTCTCGTACAGCTGGTTAATTGGTTCGGCGATGGCTGTGTATTGTCTGGGAGGTCTGCGGTTAAAATTTGGCCTAGGTCTAGGGAAATTTTGGCGGGTGGGAGGTGATTGGTAGCGAGAGGGTTGAGTATTTGGTAGATAGGTGCTGGTTGAGAGTATCTGGGTGAGGTATGTTGATATGTGAGAGGTGGAGATGATTGGTAAACGGGAGGTGAGTTTTGATAAGAGGGTGCGGGTGCTTGGTAATTCGGGATAGGCTGATATGTAAGTGGAGGTGATGGGTAAGTGTATTATTTTAGTGGTGATTTGGCTCCCTGTGCGACCATTACGGCACTCACATCTTTTTTCTTGGATGTGCCACCAGACTGTAAGGCCTTGTTGGTGGCCTGTAATGCTTCAAGATTAGTAACCATACCATTCTTAATGCCTTCTTCAATTCTTTCTCCCATTTTGATGATATCGGAGAATTTCTGACCCTCGATCAGCATCAACCTCTCTTAATATTGGGGATCCTGAGCCCGGACGAAGAATCTGTTCATCTGTTCTTCTTCTAAGGCCGGCCTGACCTTTGCAGCTTCTGACCTCAAACGAGTAGCATACTCGCGAAATGTTTCGGTAGGTTTCTTCTTCAAATTCCGGATGTAGAATACATACGGTGCATTCTTTGTATTGAATCGGAATCTATCCATGAAACGTGATGCCATGCCTACCCAGCTTGTCCATCTCTTGGGGTCCTGGCTGATGTATCAGGATAAAGCATCCCCCTTCAGACTTCTCATGAAGAGCTTCATACGGATCTTCTCATCCTTTCCGACTCCGACCAACTTATCGCAATACGTCCTCAGGTGGACTCTGGGATCTCCTGTTCCATCGAACATTCCGAACTTGGGAGGTTTGTACCCCTCCGGGAGTTCAACATCTGGCTGAATGCAGAGGTCCTCATAATTTAGCCCTTCGACACCTTTGTTTCCTTCCACGCCCTGAACTCGGCTAGTCAACTTCTTGAGTTCTGCTGCCAAGTTTCTGATAAGGGAGTCTTTGTCATCAGACTCGAGTGCATTTGAGATTGGTTGAGTGTAATGGGGTACAGTATCCACGTAGATAGGAGCGTTGTGGAGATGGTCATTTGTGGTGTTCAGTGGTTCGGGAATGAGTAGTGGAGTGTTGTTTGGAGTGTGGCATGTGTTGCAGTGTTGGGTATGAGTGGGTTGTATCTGGGGTTGTGGGGTGTTCTGTGGAGGTGCGGGATTTTGGGTGTTGGGAAGGTTGACATCAGGAGCGGTGAGAGAAAATGACAGGTTCGCCAAATTCCGAACCTGATCCAGTTCTTCTCGGAACTTCATTAGTTTCTGCTCAAGTTGGGCAGCAGTTTCCTTAGCAACCGGGGTACCCTGAGGAATCTCAGTTCTTTCAATTTCCTTTCTGGCGCTTGAATCTCCCATTCTACCTTTGTTCTTGTTCCGGATAGGCCTCGGAGGAGGAGGAGGTGGAGGGCCCTTGGATCTTGTGGAGTATGATGATGGTGCCAGAATGCACGAACTAACCTTTGGGGAGGGGAATAAAAACAAAAGAAAAACAAAAGGTAATAAGTTAGTGCGGGTTGTGAGAAAAAATGTTGCAGTATTTAAACATATTGTGCAAGAATATAAATTGCGTCCTAATTTTGGTGCCTCGTTGTGCCCGAGGTAGGCCTAGCGACAAATAGTTTTGGATAACTTATAATGCTAAATGCCTCATTTTATTGATAAAAATAAGACGAATCCAAAACGACGCTAAATAACAGAAAATAAAATATCACTAGTGGCCATTGGCCTCATTACACAAAAAATAAAGAATAAAAAGACTCCTAACTACTTGGTCCCAGAAGGACCTTTCCCAGATTTAACACCTTTGTCTCCCTTGAACAGCTCCACCAGCTCACGTAGTCCTAGCAGCAAATAGGCTCGAGCCAAACGTCCGCCCGCATTTTCTTCAGCGTTTTGACAGTCTTCAATCCTCTTGATGAATTTTCCTTCCAGCTCTACTAGACCCCGCTCCAAATATCCTAGTCGCTTGTTGGCGCTGACAGCCATATCTTTCCACTCCTCGATCAACTCCTGATGGGCTTCTTGTATTTCCCGGTGCTCACTTTCACACTCTCGAATTCTCTTGCGAAGTTGATTATACTTAACCCGTGCTTCAGCACGCTCGTTGATAATTCTGTGACCTCGGACGAACCCGGGCTGACCCATGCCATTGTCTTCCAACCAACCCGAATAGTGCGGCACACAACTGGCCTGATACATGTCTGGCTCAATTGATTCTTTCCCCAAAACGATTTTGCAATGCCACAAATGCTGAGCTTGGCACCTGTGAGGGCTATCGTCGTCCTGGAAATCAGCCCTGAAGTGGCTCATTTTGTCAACCCTCGGTATGATTTGCTTTCTTCCGGCCTGTCTCATGGCTAGGAGAGGAACGTAAGGATAAGTTCCTCTCAAACCAATTAGTATGAGAAACGGTGCGTCTCGGGATCGAACAATGAATTCTTCCCTAGGGAACCACTCGACCATCCACTGTACCTGATCCTCTTTCAGATTTTCAAATAATTCTACCCATCCTCTGGCGTCCTCTGGCTGAGCGAACATCTTAGGCATATAATTCATACGCTTCGGCTGGTGGAAGGCGATGTGATCATCCCAGTCTCTGCATAGGATCTCTTGCCGGTATTCCCCTTTCTGGAGGTGCTCCATGAGCCAAAGCTGAAGTAACAAATTACAACCCTCAAAGTGATTGCCCTTTCGCTGACAGTTGTCCAGGGCGCGGTATATCTCAGCGACGATCATGGGCACTACACTGAAAGTCTGTCCGCCAATTCCTTCCATCAAAGTCTTGGTTACTATGGCCAATCTGGTGTGGATCCTAGCCTTCTTCATAGGGAACACTATCATTCCCAAAAAGCAAAACATATAAACGAAGACCCTTCTGTGGATATGCCCCAATGAGGTAAGGGCGAACTCATCTGAATAGGTGCGATATGGCTTGCTATGGCCGTACCTCTCGTACAGATAGTCGAATGGGATGTAAGAGTCTTTCAGGCAGGTTAAATCTGGGTTCTTCTTCAGCCCATCATCTTAAGGAAACCCCTACCCTTGCGATTCTCTGGCATAAGCAAACCCGGAGTCTCCCAAGGAATGCCAGCTAAACCTCCTATTTTTTCGAGCAAAGGAGTCATTTCAAGGTCCCCGAAGCGGAACACGGACTTGTCCCTATATCAGAACAGTGTTGCAGCTTCATGATTCTGTTGTCAGGCTGGATTTCTAGAAGGGAAGGAAAATTCCCTAAGTACTTGCGGACGAGCGTCTGATCACTGGAGTGGAGGTCTTTCCACCAATTCAGCAGTCTTGGATGAATGTTGGTTACCATGCCAAATCTGGGGATTTCGTGCCTCATTTTCTGCAAAACAAAGCGTTAGGCCCTTACCCTACTGGACTCGACTATATAAACCAATAATTAGCATAGCAAGCATTTAGTTCTCCAATTAAATGCACAGAACATGGAGGTGTCCGTTTGGGTTTCAAAGAAACCCGGTGGACTTTGGACAAGGCTATCCTAATGAGTCATTATGTGAACAACATAACTGACTCGGCTAGGTTTGACCATGATGCATGTACAGTTTAAATGGAGTAAGGTTTCTTTTGGGGTATTAGACAGGTACCCTTGAGCGGACAACTCAAGAGGGAAAGGCACGGAACCGTCGACTGCACCGCTGATCGATTGGTTTTACCGCAAATACGCCTTTGCCAAATATAAGGGGTGATAATATTGGAAGAGCGCAACCACTCATTATAAGCGTTGCTATAATACTTGTTTGACACGAGTGGAATATGATGTTGAAGATGCAATTTACAAGAATGAAACAAATTGACATGTATTTTCACGTTCATGAAATAAATATTTACAATAATTGCTCAAAATTACAACATTATTGATGGAAAGCGGTAAATGGAAGCAATTAAAGAAAAGGAAACAAAAGACAAGTCAGTTTCGAATAAAGGCATTAAACAAAAGCAATAAGAGAAAGCAATAAAGTCACATATAACATGAAATGGTAAAAGCCTAAGAAATCCCCAACAGAGTCGCCATGCTGTCGACGCCCCCCTATTTTCTCGCGAAATCGGGTTTACGACAGTTGGGAAGACAACTCTATTCCCGTTTGGGAATTGGGTTTCTGGATTTGAAGAGTCGCCACCTAATGATTATAGTGCATTAGGACACTTTAAGGAAGAGTTTGAGATGAAGAACCAGAGTTGGGTAAGGGCTAGAAATTATTTCGAGGGGAAGGTGTTAGGCACCCCTCAAGATCCACTAGTGTGGTTCCCGGCCATGTTATAATTGTGACTTTAAACAACAAGTAAGCAAATAAAGGTCTCAATAGAAGGGGTTTTCACATAATGTTGCAAGTGAATTGGGAGTTTGAAGGAAAAATAAAGAAAGCAGAAATTTAAGAAAAAAACATAATTTGAACGTATATAAACAAGTAAAGGGGAAGGGGGTCCTAGGTTTATTTAAAATATGGATCACATCAATGCAATACCCGGTAATCACTCCTCAAAGAGGGGCTACACGTGGTATTAGCGCACCGGTCATCATATCCATATCTACCCTTTCCCACCCCGTTAAGGTATTAAAGCGCGGAATGTCTCGTTACTTATTGCATGCTAGTACCCGTCCCAATCCTATCAGTCCCGGAGGCATTTGGACTAGTAATCTTAAAAGAAGAGGGGTTTGGGGAATTTTGAGAGTTTTCAAAGGACAAAATACTAAGTTGTCAATCAAAACACATAATGCAAGTAAAAGGGAAAAGCAAATAAGCAAGTAGGGCTCAAATAAACCTCCTTAAATCAGTAAAGCCATAGAGTTTAGCATGTCTTGCACGTACTAGTTTGGTCTTTAAATTAAATAAAGCGATGAGCGGACTGGTTCAACACATATTTTTAGACAGGAAGTCCGCATTAGACTCGCTCGAATGCAGTTGTTTAAAAATGATCTAATTGATTAATTAATCCTTTGTCTAAGTGTTGGATAGAACTGCTGATTTAAAAAAAAACACAAGCCGACTATAAAAGAGTTACAGAGTAAAAGGAGTTTCAGAAAAGAGTGAACTGCTTTAAAAGGTTTAACAGAAAAGAAACGAACTTATGAAGATATGCAGACTAATTAAAAAAAAACTTCACGAGTCTTAAAATGAGTTTCAGAAAAAGGGTGATTTGTTTAGAAAGGTTCATTACTTTACGAGCTTTAGCAAGTACTAATTTCAATGGATGAATGCTGTTTTGAATGAATGAAACGGCTCAGGTTCGAAGTCCCTATAGGCATGCTCTCTATGCGTTAACTGATTTTAACCTTTTAAAAGGAGTACTGCAGACATGGTATCTATATGCAATTTTTGTTGTTAAACCTAATTGTTTGCCTAATGACATTATTATATGCAAAAATGCAAATCCCTATAGGCATGGTATCTACATGCTTAGTTGTTAAGCCTAATTGCTTGACTAATGGCGTTATTATATGCAGAAATGCAAATCCCTATAGGCATGGTGTCTATATGCTTAGTTGCAGATATCAAATGTTAAATCCTATAGACATGCTTTCTACGCGTGAAGTTGCACAGATCAGAAATCAAACCCTATAGGCATATTTTCTACCCTTAATGCATAAAAGTAATCCCCCTCCCTTTTTACTAAATCCCCATGAGTTTATACAAATTGTTACAGACCGGAAGAATAAAACTGAAATTTAAAAGTACATCAGGAATTATCAGCTACATCCGAACAACCTAATTCAGACTTAGTGTCTAATAATATGAGATTGAGCCACTTCCGAGATCCAGATTTCCAAAGCTTTCTCTCTATCTAGGGTGTTTTAGAGATCCAAGGGGTTTCAGGAACCCCAGGCAGTGCTTACACCCAAGATGCTGATCAGAATGAGTTATAGTGCAGTGTGGAAGAGCCAGCCCTCATGTGTCCAAGTTCAGAGGGAGCTCAGGGGTCCAAGGTAAGGATCACAAGAGAGGGGCAGAACTTAAGTTCTAAGAATGAGTGCAAGTGCAATAGAGAGGGGTAGGGAATGCCAAGGCAGGCTGGTGGTCATACCTAACATGAGGTAGGCTGGCACACCCCTGACCAAACCTGTTGGCCAAACATTGGAGAGTAAGGACCTATTGAAGGTCAAACCATGGCCTGGGCAGTAATTAGAATACCGTCAGGCCAAAGCTTTAACTCAGCACACATAGCAAGGAATGGGGATGGGAAAAATGAAGAGCTTAGGACCCAAAGGGTCCAGTTCATATCCATGGACAATAACTTCAGACATATTGCCATGTTTTTTGAACCATAGCTCAAACACAATAAGGGATATAGGAATGGGATTCATTACAAGAAGTGAGCAGGACATAAGCACATTGCACAAAGATTAAATACTTCAGACATTAAAGTAAACATGGACATAAGAACTGGTAAGTAAACACATTGGAGTTGGGGCTAGAATTAAAACTTGGACATACCAGTTTCAGAAAGCAAAGAGAGCAGAAATCTTGTAACAGACCATAGTACAAATAGCAAGAGTATACTTATGCGTGTGAGTGTGAGTTCAGAAAAGGCTCGAGTGTTGGTCGTGTGTGTGTTAAGAAAGGAGCAGGTATTTATAATTTGAAATCAGGCAGGGAACAAAGGTAAGAAAATAATCATGTATCAATTAGAATCAATCAGTAGCAGAAAATCCTTTTAATTAAGGAGTTCAAATTTGAACGGTAAAGGGCAGAAGTTATTTAAGGAAGGAGATCAAGTAAACATATTGTGCATAGCATACAAATAAGGGGTAAATACATAGGGGTTTTAATTAAGGAAAGAAAATTTGAAATACACGGTTAAGTAAATAAGGAAAGAACAAAGTAAATCAATTAGTACATAGTAAATCAAAGAGTCGAGGATTCAAAATCACTAATGAATCAAGTCAGAATTAGGGGAATCGAAAGGTTAAAGAGAGTCTTCAAATTAAACAAGGAAAGAATCAATCAGGCTTACACAAGGAAGTTTGAAATAAGTCCCAAAATTGATCGTCATTCTAGAGGGACAACCAGTGTACATAAAGAATGCACAACATTGGGCTTGTGAGGCTAAATCATGGCAAAGAGAAGCAGTAGTGCTAACGAAACATGATAGTCGTATAGGCTAATCTAGTAACAGGGAGAAGGGGGTATCAGAAGCATGCTAAAGAGCCAAGTAAACAAGGTCTTATAGGGTTTTAGCAAAAAGTCAGAACCACATGGAGCAACAAAGACGAAACAACTTTAGGAGCTCAGAGATTAGGGTTTGATACCAAGCAAGTTTAGAGATGAGAAGCACACAAAGCACGTAACAAGTGGCCTCAAAACTCGAATGAAACCCCAAATTCTAGGGTTTTTACCATTAATCGAGTCTAGAGACGAAAACAAGCAAGTCAGGCAGAAACACTAACGCAATAAGTTCAGAAAACTCAAAGGGTTTGAGACCTTAAACATGTATTTCCCAGAAACTTCATGAAAACATAATAAAAGAAAAATCGTGCAAATACAGTAGGGGAAGTCATAAGAACAAGGTAGAAGAAAACACATAAGGAGAAAACACAAAAGAATCACAGTAGAGCATATAAAATCAGAGAAGCCCTAAGTTGGAGAAGACGAAAGGTTTGAAAGCAAACTTTTGAAAGATACTTTGGGAAATCGTTTGAAAACCTTAAAATAAACATAGATCTAGAACAAATCTAAAGAAATCAAGAGAACCTCGAGAGGCTAGGGACTCAGAAGAACCCTAGAAGCGAGAAAGCCTGGAAAAGTCACGATCTAAGCCAGAGAATATCACAATCAGGCTCAAAAGACCAAGAGCCACCGGAGCAAGGCCGGAGATGGCCGGGATCTTTCGAATAGGTGAAGATCTGAGTGAAGACCCTCGAGGTCTGGCCTCGATTCTTCAAACAACAGGCATGCAGGAGCCATTGGAGGCAGGTACAGGCCTTTAATGGCTTTGGAAGCCATGGATTCAGGAGGTTTTGGGTGGTAACCGGAGGGAGGCGGCTAGGGTTAGGCTTAGGTCTTAGAGAGAATGAGAGAGGAGAGGGGATACGAGGGCGGCGGGTTAGGAGAAATGAGAGAATTAGGGTAGTCGTATGAATTAAAAAAGGAAAGGACGAATAGGGGCCGTTGATCTCTGAAATGAGAGAATTAGGGTAGTCGTATGAATTAAAAAAGGAAAGGACGAATAGGGGCAGTTGATCTCAGAGATCAACGGCCAGGATGAAAAGGGGGCTAGGTCGGGTTATTTAGGATTGGGTCGTGGGTTAGGTTTAATGGAATTGGGTTGGGAATTTGGGACTGAGATTGGACCTAATTTTGAGGCTAAAACTGAAATAGATGGGGCTAGTATTTAAATAGCCAATTTTCCTTTGTTTAATTTTATAAAAATAGTGAAAATTGCTTTGGGAGAAATCAAAAGCAATGAACCCTTTAATAATTCATAAATATCAATTAAAAAATACTGGAACTAATTTTACAATTATAAAATATTGTTAATCGAAAAATAGGCTATGATTGCAATTATATGCAATTTAGCTTTAAAAATACCAAATAAATTCGTAATAATATGCAAAAATCACCTTAATTATATTTTGTGTAAATATGAGGATAAAATAAGTTATTCACCAAAAATGATAATTTTGGAAAGAATTACTAGGTTTTGTTGTAAGGCAATAAATTGGTTTAAAAATCATTAAAAATTTGGACAAGTACCAAAACTCTTGGGTGTGCTTATATATGCACATATATGCTATTTGGAAGTATTTTGGGTATAAAAATACTTAGGGAAAAATTGGGTATTAACAAATCCTTGAGTAACTCTAGCTACCTCCGTTGCCTCAAATTAAGATCCTTTTGCTTGAATAGATGCTGAAGACTGCGATGATCGGTGAATACCTCGCAAGATATGCCATACAAGTAGTGCCTCCAAATCTTCAAGGCATGAACTATAGCAGCTAACTCCAAATCATGTACAGGGTAGTTCTTCTCGTGGGGCTTCAACTGGCGAGAAGCATATGCAATAACTCTAACCTCCTGCATCAACACACATCCGATCCCAACTCTCGAAGCATCACAATATACAATGTAAGAACCTGAAGCTGATGGCAAAACCAACACTGGAGTCGTGGTCAAAGTTGTCTTGAGCTTCTGAAAGCTCTCCTCGCACTCGTCTGACCATACAAATGGAGCACCCTTCTGCGTCAACTTGGTCAAGGGCGATGCAATAGAGGAAAATCCCTGGACAAACTGCCGATAATAACCTGCCAACCCAAGGAAACTACGGATCTCCGTGGCTGAGGTCGGTCTGGGCCAACTCTCCACTGCCTCTATCTTCTTCGGGTCGACCTGAATACCCTCGCTGGACACCACGTGCCCCAAGAAAGCCACTGACCCAAGCCAAAACTCACACTTGGAGAACTTTGCATAAAGCTTCTCCTCCCTCAATCTTTGTAATACAATCCGCAGATGCTGTGCGTGATCCTCCTAGCTACGCGATTACACCAGTATATCATCAATAAAAACAATCACGAACGAATCCAGATATGGCCGGAATATACTGTTCATCAAGTGCATGAACGTTGCCGGGGCGTTGGTCAGCCCAAAGGACATAACAAGAAACTCATAGTGCCCATATCTCGTCCTGAAAGCAGCCTTCATAATATCCGAATCCCTGATCTTCAACTGGTGGTAGCCCGAACGAAGGTCAATCTTGGAGAACACCCTCGCTCCCCGAAGCTGGTCAAACAAATCATCGATACGAGGCAGGGGATACTTGTTCTTCACAGTTACTTTGTTCAATTGCCTGTAGTCAATGCACATCCTCATGGTGCCATCCTTCTTCTTCTTCACGAATACAACCGGTGCACCCCACGGTGACACACTCGGACGAATGAACCCCTTATCTAGGAGTTCTTGAAGCTGATCCTTTAACTCCTTTAACTCTGCTGGTGCCATACGATATGGCGGGATAGAAATGGGCTGAGTGCCCGGCACCAGGTCAATACCAAAATCAATACCCCTGTCCGGCGGCATGCCCGGCAGGTACAGGAAACACATCTGGAAACTCCCTCACAACCGGGACAAAATCAATACTAGGAGTCTCGGCTCCAACATCCCTCACGAAAGCCAAATATGAAAGACAACCCTTCCCAACCATACGTTGGGCCTTTAGAAAAGAAATTACCCTGCTAGGAACATAGTCAGTCACGCCACGCCACTCGATCCTCGGAACACCCGGTATAGCCAAGGTGACTGTCTTAGCATGACAGTCTAGGATAGCATGACACGGAGATAGCCAGTCCATGCCCAAAATAACATCGCAATCCACCATGCTCAATAGCAGAAGATCAACTCGGGTCTCCAGACCCCCAATAGTCACCAGACACGACCGATATACATGGTCTACAATAATAGTATCACCCACCGGGGTAGATACATGAACAGGTAAAGCAAGACACCCTCGGGTCGTACCCAAATGATGAGCAAAATATGAAGACACATAGGAATAGGTGGAACCGGGATCAAATAAGACTGAGGCATCTCTGTGGCAGACTGAAATAATACCTGTGATAACAGCATCCGAAGCAATAGCGTCTGTCCTGCCCTGAAGAGCATAAAAGCGGGCCTGACCACCGCCCGATCGACCTGCACCCCTGGGGCGGCCCCTGGCTTCCTGACCCTCACCCTAGCTGGTGGGGCGGGTGCTGAAGAAGCTGGACCAGAAGATGAGGGCTGACCCCTCTGCTGAGACGAACTAGCTGCACGACGAGGACACTACCTCCACATATGCCCAAACTCCCCACACTTATAGCAACTCCCGGGAGCTGGGGACTGGGACTGAAGGGAACCCCTCACGCCAGAGTGACTAGCTGATGCACTCGGCCTGGAAGAACCCTGAGCAGACGGAGCGCGAGACGAACTTTGTGCTGGAAGAGCGCTGAGAGATGGTTGACTCTGCTGAGACCCCTGAAACCCACGACCAGAAGATCCTCCTCGATATTCGGGTCGAGCTGACTGAGCGGGCCTGAAAGAACGACCCCGACCCTGCTGGAACTGGCCCCTCGAAGGAGCGCCACTGAAACTACCAGAACCTCGAGGCCTCTTGGCCTCCCTCTCATCTCGATCCTGACGGCGAACCGCCTCAATCTCTCGGTCTATATCAACCACCTCTTCAAATGTGGCACCCAGCACTCGCTCCCTAGTCATAAGAACACGAAGAGGATAGTTAAGACCATCAACAAACCTCCGGATAGGCTTACGATCCGACGTAACCAGCCAAACTGCATGACGAGCTAACTCTGAAAATCTCATCTCATACTGGGACACTGTCATATCCCCCTTGTCGACGCCCCCTTTTTCTCGCGAAATCGGGTTTACGATATTTGGGAAGACAACTCTATTCCCGTTTGGGAATTGGGCTTTTTGGAATTGAAGAGTTGCCACCTAATGATTAAGTGCATTAGGACACTAAGGGTTTGAGTTTGAAAACCAGAGTTCGGGTAAGGGCTAGAAATTATCTCGAGGGGAAGGTGTTAGGCACCCCTCAAGATCCACTAGTGTGGTTCCCGACCATGCTATATTGTGACTTTAGACAAAAAAATAAACAAATAAAGGTTTCAAATATGAGGGATTGTCACATATGGCTGCAAACAAATTAAAGTTTTGAAGAAAGCAGACAAAGCTGAAAATTTGGAGAAAATAGCTTGAAAATTCTGGAAATAAACAAATAAAGGGAAAAGAGGGTCCTATGTTTGTAAATTACATGGATCATCCACACAACATCGGTAACCAATCGTACGCATAGTGTTATCGTGTGATCATCATCTCCATGTCTACCTTTCCCACCCCGTTAAGGTATTAAGCGCGAAATGGTGTCGTAACCTACAGCATGTTATTACCCGTCCCACCTATCAGCCCTGGAGGCTTTTAGGACTACTAATCCTAAAGGGAGGAAGCTTGGCTTTTCAGAGGTTTAAAAAGGTTAAAATACTAAGGCGTCAAGCAAAAAACACATAATACAATTAGTGGGAGATAAAGCAATTAAAGGCTCAAGTAGGCCTCCTCACTTAAATAAGCAGATTGTTTAGCACGTCTTACATGTACTGCTTTGGTCTAGATTATACTTAACGTTAGGCAGGCTGGTTCATTACATATTTTCAGACAATAAGTTCGCATTAGGCTCGCCTGGCTGCAACTTATCAAGGATTGGTGCAATTATTTAAAATACCTACTGGTTTGCCTACGCGATGACCTATAGGCATGGCATCTACTGGTTTCGGGAATAAGAAACAAACTGATTGCAGAAAGTTGCCAGTTTTAACAGAATGATGCGAGTTCTGTAGTTAGTTACTACTGGCGTGCTAATTTTAAGAAAAATGAGTGATTCGAATTTGATTGATTGTTCCTATAGGCATGCTTTCTAGTGTTGTTAATTTAAGCATTTTTTACAGGCGTAGCAGAAGTGTAGAAATCTAACGAGCATGGTATCTAGGATGCACTTGTTTATTATATAACTGTTGGCTTAATGATGGATGCGAAAAATGCAGAATCTTAAAGACATGGTCTCTACATGTGAAGTTTTTTATGAGCTGGATGTCTATGTGATATGTAGATTTCCTAAGAGCAAGATTTTCTATATGTGAAGGTGCAGAAATCCTATGAGCATGGTTTCTACATGGTATGGAGAGTTCTTATGAGCATGGTTTCTATATGTAAAGGTGCAGAAATCCTATGAGCATGGTTTCTATATATGAAATTGCAGAAATTTAAAAGAAATCCTATAGGCAGGATGTCTACCCTTCATGCATGCATAGATAACCCTCCCCTTTTACTAAAACCCCACAAGTTATTACAAAGTTTTATTACAGACCAAAATGAATTGAAAATAGGAAATAAAACTACATTGGGACTCTTAAGCTGCATCCAAGGAACCTAATTCAAACCCAAGATCTAACAATATGGTATGAGCCAACTGCCAGGATCAGGTTTTCAAAGCCTTTCTCTTATTCGGGGTGTGTCAAAGTTCCAAGGAGTCTCAAGAACTCCAGGCAATGCTCACATCCAAATGTCATTACAGAAATTGAATTAGAGTGCAGTATGGAAGGGCCAGCCCTCCAATGTCCAAGTTCAGAGGGAACTCAAGGTCCCAAGGCTAGGGGTGTTCATAAAAACCCGAAAAACCGAACCAAACCGAAAACCAAACCAAACCGACAAAAAAACCCGATACTTTTTAGGTTTGGTTTGGTTTTGGTTTTGAATTTTAAAAACCGATCAAAATTGTTTTGGTTTTAATAAAAAATAACCGAAAAAAAACCCGAACCAAACCGACTATAAAAGTAAACTATTTAAATTTATTATTACACCTATATATATGTATATTTTTATATAAAGTTTCTAAAATTTTATGGTACATATTAGTCATTTATATTTTTAGTCTAGTTCTTTGCTATTATAATCATCTAATTCTTTGCCTTTACATTCTAGTTTGCTTGGTAGTTTTCTTTTGCTAAGTACAAGAATTTATTTCATGTTAAAAATAACCGATTTTTAATTGAGTACTTAAATTATTCATCACTATTTGATTCAAATATCATCAATATATCTTGGTAAATGATAGATTTCTCAAAGACCCATTGATTTGATAGTGTTACGTTAAAAATGTAGTCGCCGAAATATGCGTTTGGTAGTGTATGTATCATATTAAAGAAAAAAAACCCGATAAATAACCGAAAAAACCGAAAAACCGAAAAAACCAACAAAAGCCGAATCGATAAAAAACCGACTTAATTGGTTTGGTTTGGTTCTAATATTTGAAAAATCGACTTACTTGGGTTGGTTTCTTTTTAGGGAAAAACCGACCCAAACCGAACCATGAACACCCCTACCCAAGGCAAGGCTCATTAGAGGGGGGTAGAACTTAGAATCTAGGAACAAGCGTATGTGTAATAGAGGGATTTAAGGGTTGCCAAAGCAGGCTGGTGGTCATGCCCAACAACATAAAATGCTGGCACACCCCTGACCAGCCCACTAGCCAAACATTGGAGAGTCCAGGACCTATTGAAGGTCAAACCATGGCCTGGGCAGTAATTGGGATACTGTCAGGCCAAGGTTTCAACTCAACACATAAATGGGGGGTTAGGGGTAGGGATTCACATGAAAGCAGAAGCAAAGAGAGCAAAAGAAATACTTAGCATAAGCAAACCAACAGAAGAATGAGGCTATAAAATAAACATATAGGGATGAGGCAAAAATTTAAATGAAGGGGCATACCAGTTCTCAGAAAGAGACAAGCAAGAAGCAGTAGATTTAGGGAAGCCAAGTTGCAATCAAGAAGCAGAAGTGTAAGTTTTTAGAAGAGAATTGAAAATGATTAAGAAATCCCTGTTTGTTAATGAAAAAGCAGGGTATTTATAATTGAAAACAAGTGTAGAAAATAAGGCAAGAATCACAATTTAGTAGTAATTAAGGAACTAGGTACCAATTAAATCAATCAGCATATAGACTTCCTTTAATTAAGGAATCTAAATTCAAACGGTAAAGGGCAGGAGTTATTTAAGGAAGGAGATCAAGTAAACATCTCGTACAGAGCAGACAAATAAGGGTAAGTACATGGAAAACATTTAAGGAAAAAGTCTAATGGTACTTGATTTGTAGAAACAAGGAAAGTGAATCAGTAAAGTAGCCAGTAAAGAACCAAATTGAAAGCCTTATTCGAGTCAGAAAAGAGGCAAAGGGAAGTTTTAATTTTAGGAAAAAATTAGTAATCAATCAAATAAGACACATTAAAGGAATTCAAAATCAATTAACAGTTGGCAAAACGCTTGAAAGAGAAGTTCTTATATATAGAACACATAGACATGTCAAGCAAGAAGGTTTCAAAATCACAAACGCAGAAAAGGCTCAAATCCAGTTTATAAACTCGAAGTGAGTCTGAGAGTTCAAGGTTTCAAAGTAGAACCCTTGTCCAAACATGAAACCAAATTAGCTAAATAAAACCCTAAAACCTAGGATTTTAAAACTCAAACAGAGATGAGAAGGAAAGTTATTGAGACAGGCTCAGAGACTTCTTTTCAAAGTCTCATGAGAAGCATACCAGCAAAGCAACTACAACATAGAAACATGAAACAAGTTTCAGAAAAAGGGATTGGAATTTAAATGAGTTCAGGTAGTGCAAATTTAAAGAAACGGTCGATGAAACACATCTAGAAAGAGTCCAAGCAAAGTCCGGTAAAAGCAACCAAAGGACTAAAACTTAGTAGGAAAACACAGTAGAGAAACACATAAGATAGGCATGTGAAAGCATGGTGAAAAACCAGTAGGAGATAGAACGGAGCATGACAGAAAAATCACAACAGGGCAAACATAATAACACACGAAAAACATGTGAGAAAAGAGCAAATAAGAACATAGCAGGGATCGATTCACACCAAGAAGAGGAGAAGAAGAAGAGTCAAAAGCATTTTAAGAACTTTCCAGAAACCCTAATCGAAAAGAAATGCCCTTTTGAAAGAAAATTGGAGAAAAAGTTTAGTAAACAGTGCAAACATGCAAACACGTAACAGATCTAAAAATAATCGGAGAGAACCTCGAGATTTAGGGTTTCAGATGAACCCTAGAGGTGAGAAAGGCTTCGAAAACACCCGATCTAAGCCGGATAATGCCATAAACAGGCTCAAAAGACCAAAAGCCACAGGAGCAAGGCCACAGATGGCCGGAATCTTCGAATCAGTGAAGGCCTGGGTGAAAACCCTCGAGGTCTGGCCTCGATCCTTCGAACGACAGGCACGCAGGAGCCATAGGAGGTGGGTATAGACTGTTCATGGCCTGAGAAGCCATGGACGCCGGCGAAAACATGGTAGAACAAGGTAGGGGGAAACTAGGGTTCCGGGGAGGGCTAGAGAGAGTTTGAGAGATGAGGGCGACTGAAGAGTGGGAAATGAGGGGATTAGGGTAGGTCATTAGGTTTGATTAAGGAAGGGTGAATCCTGTCCGTTGATCTCGAGTGATCAACGGTCCAGATTTAGACGGGTAGACGGGTAACGGGTTGGGTCGTTTAAATGGGTTAAGGGTTGGGTCAATTAGGATTGGGCTGGTCCGGATTTGGGCTAAAAATTGGGTCAATTAGAGGGGATCAATTTTGGCTATAATTGAAATGCAAATGGGGCTAGTATTTAAATAGCCAATTTTACCCCTTTTATTTTATAAAAATAGTAAAATGATTTCAAAAGCAAATTGAAAGTATTGAAATAATTAATAGGATATAAGCATTAATTTAAAAATACTGGAATCAATTCTATAATTATAAACGCGATTAAATCTTAAAATAGGCTAAAATTATAATTATATGCATTTTAGCTTTAAAATATACCAAATGAGTTTGGAAAAAATATATAAAATTAACTTAACTATATCTTGGTATAAATATGAGAATAAAATAAATTATTCATCAAAATGATAATTTTGGGAGTAACTATTGATTTTATACTGTTAAAAAGTGGACAATAAATTGATTTAAAAACTTTAAAATTTAGGAAAAATGCCAAAAAGCTTAGCTATGCTTATATATGCATATATGCTATTTTGAAAGTAACACCCCTGCCGTAGCCACTCAAACTGTCTGTGCAGCTCCTCTCTGCGGGACTGTGGTACATACTTCTCCAAGAAGAGAGTGGAGAACTCATGCCAAGTCAAAGGTGCTGCACCAACCGGCCTACGCCGCTCATACGCCTTCCACCAAGTGAAGGCAGCCCCAGTAAACTAAAAAGTAGTGAAGGCCACACCGCTGGACTCAAGAATCCCCGCTGTACGAAGCATCCGCTGACATCTCTCGAGAAAACCCTGGGCATCCTCGCCCTCAGCTCCACTAAATGTCGGAGGCTGGAGTCTACCAAACCTCTCGAGGCGACGCTGCTCGTCGTCGGGCATAACTGGAACCCTGAACTCCTGAACTGGTACCACTGGCTGAACTGGAGGTGCCTCTAGAGTCTGTAATCCCTGCACTACCTGCTCAGGTGTGCGAGCAGCGGGGGTCTGATTGCCTCCCCCGGCCTGTGAAGTAGCTGCTGCTGTTGTGGTGGCTGAAACCACCTGAGCCAGGCCCGTGCACACTGTCAAGATCTGGGCTAATGTCTCCTGGAGGCCAGGAATCACTATAGGCACAGCCGGTGCCTGAGCTGGTATTGCTGGAACCTGATCCGGAACTGGGACAACTGGTGGATCAACAGATGCTGCCCTCGCCGCTCTGCCTCGTCCACGACCACGACCGCGTCCACGGCCTCTCGTGGCCTCAGTAGGTGGCACTGGTGGTCGTCCGGAACGTCCGGTAGCTCGTGTCCTCACCATCTATGAGAGAATAGAATAAAGAGAAGTTTAGTATTGGATCAACAAGTTCGCACGACAAGAATTTCAAGAATGTGGAATTTTCCTAAAGGTTCTGCAGCCTCTCGAGGAGAAATACACGCGTCCCCGTACCGCTCCGCGAGACTCTACTAAACCGGCTCATGACTCGCGAGACCTAGTAACCTAGGCTCTGATACCAACTTGTCACGAACCCAACACCTGGTCGTGATGGCGCCCATCACATTGCTAGGCATGCCTGACCAAAACAACACCCACGATCCCTCATACGGGGTTCATTACCAATTAACACGATATAAATACTGAATTAACATGATTATAAATCTGAAATAGTAGAAAAAAATGCGCGAAAGTCAAGACAATATCACTACAAAATCCCAACGATCTGGTGTCACGAATCAAGAGCCTCTAATACAAGTCTGAGTCAACAGCCTAAACCAAAAGATAATCTAAAGATGCGGAAAGTAAGGAGGATAGAGGGAGAAATCGGGTCGCAGATGCCGTGCAGCTACCTCGATGACTCCGGTGATATCTGAAAAGCCGAGACAGCTCAATCTGTGCCTCAGGAGCACCTGTATCTGCACACACATTGCAGGGAGTAAAGTGAGTACTCCGACTCAGTGAGCAATAATAATAAATAATAACCGAGAATTAGAAAACACATGACAGCACAATGCAATTCTATATTAGGCAGTAAATCCTTTAAAACAGTATAGTATGTGAAAATCAAATGAAATCTTAGTTAAAAACAGGTGAAGCAGGTAAAACAACAAGTAATGAGTAAAGAGTATAACTGCCCCTCGGGCCCAGTATCAACAGAACAGCACAGTAACAGCCCCTCAGGCTCAATCTCAGTCACTCAGTATAGTATCAGCCCCTCGGGCTCACTCTCATATCACATGGGTACCCGCGCTCACTGTGGGGGTGCAGACTCCGGAGGGGCCCCTTACGGCCCAAGCTCTATATCATCACAAGACCTGAAAGCCTTCTCACATCACACTCGAGGCCTGAAAGCCTCCTCGCAATACTCGAGGCCTGAAAGCCTCCTCACATCACGCTCAAGGCCTGAAAGCCTCACTCAGTCAAGAACATCATAGCCCCTCGGGCATCAATAACATAATAGGTCTCAGCCCAAACAACAGTAAAAAATATCATTTAAAGTCTCAAAAGTTTCAATTAAAGTGGCTGAGTTTGTAAAACAGTATAATCATTAGGACTGAGTTCAAATAACGTGTCAAATAGTGAGTAAATAGTGAAAACAATCCCCGAAGGATTCAAATAATCGGCGTTAAGCCCAAAACATAAGCCCAAATCATGCTGATAAACAAAACAGCTCAGTCAAATACGCGGTAAAATATCAAGCGGGACGGACCAGGTCACAATCCCCAGTAGTAAACAACCCCGCGCTCATCATTAAGCGCGTGTTTCACCTTAATATAGCACTACGTTGTGCAAATCCGGGGTTTCAAACCCTCAGGATATCATTTACTATCATTACTCACCTCAAGCCGGCCAAAATCCTAGCTCACTATGCCCTTGCCTCGCGAATCAACCTCCTCGTGCGTAGAATCTGATCAAAACCACAAGGAATACGTTACAATAGGCTAAGGGAACACAACCCAATCGAAAAGATTCGAAAAATATCGAGAATCACGAAGTTGGCAAAACCCGAGCACCGGGCCCACTTCTCGAAAAATCAGAAAATTAACATCACCGGACTCCTCATCTCGCCACGAGTCTATGCATATCAAATTTATCAAAATCGGAGTCCATTTGACCCCTCAAATTCCATTTAAAATACCAAATTCCCAAGCCCTAGCTTTACCCTCTTTTGACGAATTTCAACCAATTTCCATATTAATTCTACCATAATTTCATGTATTTAGGCCAAGGAACTTGCCTCCAATCACAGTTAGTCGAAATTCCCCTTCAATTCCGTCCAAGAGCTCTCAAGTTTGCTTAAAAAATGGTGGAAATGGACTAAAACTCGCGGAACAAAATAAGCTTAAAAACCCTTCTGATAACAGGGATTTTCGTATCTGCGGTCCCACCACCGCATCTGCGACTACCGCTTCTGCGGTTATTTTTCGCTTCTGCGGATCCTCACTTAAAGACAACAACCGCTTCTGCGGTCCTCTACCGCATATGCGGACCTCGCCTCTGCGGACTATCGTCCGCTTCTACGACACAACTACCGCATCTGCAGCCTCGCAGATGCGGCTACCCTTCCGCATCTGCGGAATCTACCAATCAAGCATAAAACCGCACCTGCGACCAACCACCCACATCTACGGAACCGCATATGCGGCCCTTATTCCGCAGATGCGGAAACACCAGATACCAGCAAAACCAACAATTTCACCAAGTCCAAAATCATCCCGATGGCCATCCGAAATCACCACGAGGCCCCCGGAACCTCAACCAAAAGTGCCAACCCATCCTAAAATATGATTCAAACTTGCTCCAATCGTCAAAACACCACAAATAATGCCAAAACCATCAAATTACATCGGATTCAAGCCTAAGTTCTTCTAAAACTTCCGAATTACGCATTTGATCAAAAATCCGATCAAAACACCTCCGAATGATCTGAAATTTTGCACACACATCCAAAATCACCTTATGAAACTGCTGCAACTCTCGAAATTCCATTCCCACCCTCGGATCAAAATCTAAATACCAACCGGAATTCGCCAAAATACTAACTTCGCCAATTCAAGACTAATTCTACACCGGACCTCCAAAATCAATTCCGATAACACTCCTAAGTCCCAAATCATCCCCTAAAGCTAACCAAATCGCCGAAAATCACATCCGAACCCTCTAACTCATAGGTCAACATACGGTTGACTTTTTCAAGACAAGCCTTCCTTAAAGAGACTAAGTGTCTCATTTCTATCCAAAACCAATCCAAATCGACTCATCCACCCGAGACTCTTATAACAAGACATAATGAAGCAGAAAATGGGGAAAACGGGGCGGTAACTCACGTGACGACGGGCCGGGTCGTCACAACAACATGGCAGTTGGGGTCGTGACAACATGCTTGTATTGCTTGCCTTGAAATTATAAATAATGATATTGCCTCCCTCGCCTGAGATAAATTAATTATTGAGGAAATATGAACTTGGAAATCTCTTATTATCAAAAAGATTGTTTACTTGCTACATGATTCCCTTGAGTTTACTGCTGTTTTTAATAAATTCACGACTGATTATATTATTGGAGCACTAGTAAGTGTCGAAGTCGATCTCTCGTTACTACTTCTTCGAGGTTAGACTGGATACTTACTGGGTACGCGTTATTTTCGTACTCATATTACACTTACTTTGCATTTTTGTTGCACATGCACATGTATGTCTAGTGGCCTCGCTGGGCGCAACGACATTGTTGATACGGAGACTTAGGTGAGCTGCATCTCTCGAGACGACCCGCAACCAGCAGAGTCACCTTCAGAGTATTGTACTTTCTTTTCTGTCCAATTTGTATTCCGGATAGTTATTGTATTACTTGTTATTTCCTAGAAATTGCTCGTGCACTTGTGACACCGGGTTCTGGTACGGCTATAGGATTATTCAGAATTTAAAACTGTTAAGGACATCATTATTTACTCAGTAAAGTTCATTATTTATTTTTTAATGTAAGGAAAGAAATGATTTCAAAAATACTAAAATGAGGATTTAATTAACTTCTTGGTGTTGGCTTACCTGACAGTGGTGTCCGGTGCCATCGCGACCTTTATTTAATTTTGGGTCGTGATAGATTTTTTTCCTTTATATGATATTGTATTTAGACTTGATATAAATATTATAGTTTAAGGCGGCAAGTGATAAATAGCGCAACACGCAAATGTAACGTGTACTTATTGAAGAAATAACAAATAAAAGTGAAGATAAAAAATACTCTTATATTTTAATTTATGTGTTTATTTTTTAATTTATTTTAAAAAATGCCTCTATATTTCATAACCCTTTAACTTCGAATCGTTATTTTACATGGCATATTTAAGATTAAGAAAAACTTTGTTTGTTTGCAATTTAAAAACTTTGCATAGTTCCAAAGATTAAGAAAGTTCACTTTTCAAATGTAAATTTTATGGTATTGCAGTTTGGACTTTTTATTTATTTATGATTACATCTAATATTAAACTGAATAGCATGACTGCCACAATAATTTAAGTGGGTCAATTAAAGTTTAATTTGGGAAACACTTCAATGTTAAATTTAGTTTAGAAAAAAAGTTTGTAGATGTGTTGAAATTGTTGAATTATCAAACCATAAATAATATTTTATAGAATCTTCGAGAAAAAGAAAAAGGAATGTCATCGTTCCGTTAGACAGGGAAAAATTAACAATATCATTAGAAAAATAAGGGAAAAAGAATGTCATTTTGTAAATAAGAAGAACCATTTTAAGAAAATCTTCAGAAAAAATTAAGAGGGAAAGGAATTGTTATTTTGTACTATGCAAATATTTGAAAATAAAATGAGATTTTAAAGTAGGTAAACATATTTTTCAACTTTTTAATATTTTTATGTGGTTTAGATTGAAATAAAGTTACCACACCTTATTTGAATTCGGATTTAAGTTTATCTAATATTATGATTATATTATAACTAAAGTTAGTCTATCATTATATCATATCCTTAATATATGAGCCAATTAATATTCGATTAATTAAAATAAATTAATCCAAGTTAATCATTAATATTATAATGCTATATAGCTTCAACAATTTTGCCAGAAACTATATTTCATAAAAGAGCAAAATAGAAAAATAGTTACCTTTCTGTTTCATTCAGTTGTTTCAAAAGAAAAAAGAACTTAAAATGAGAAAATCTATTATTAAAATAATATTATGAGCATTAAGTATTTAATTCGTTCATCCTCCTTTTTTTATAGATATATTTTTGAACTTCTATTGTTATTAATAAATGTGTATGTGCTAAAGTACTACATATTTGATACCTTTCATATTTCTACCGGAGAGCGGTGAAGATCTCATTTCATTTTGTATTGAAGTTTGAAAGATAATGTAGCAAGAAGTATTTTTCTTTTTCAAAGTTTATGGTCTAAAGAATTACGAAAAATTAGGAAATCTGGTGAAGGAATAATTACTATGCATACAAAAAAGGAGCCAATTATTTAATGCGAAATATCATATTAGTCAAAATATTATTTACTAAAATAAGAGAGTGAAAAATAAAATAAAAAAAGAATATGAAGAATAGAGTAAATACCATATATTACAAAGATCTTCACTTGGGTTAGTGCTAGCATAAGAAGGAAAAATAAATTTCCTTTTTGTAAGCCAATTATCTCTTTCTAAGATATTAAAAAATTTCATGGAAAAAGTACATTAGAAAATTTGGATCAAATGGTTTTATGGGTCTGTACAAATTAATGTTTAATTTTATGACCCCATCTCTTCAAAACTAAACATTAAAAGGAAAGTTTTGAGTATAAAAATGCTAACTTTTATATTGACCGTATGCTGAACATACGATTTACGACTTGCGTAATTGACATTATATAAATCGATCTAATTTAAACGGCTTGTTATTTAAAAGAAAGAGCATGAAGTATTAATTATTATTTTAATTAACATTTAATAATAATTATTATTTGTAATGAAACACTCGAGTATACACATAATTGACGCCAACAAAAATTGAGAAAATGATAGAGTTAAGTTATTTTATTACTTTTAATTATTTAAAATTTGTTTAGAACCAGGACCCAAAAAGTTATTGGTCATAATATGCTATATAATTTTCTTGAACTTTTTTTAACATCTTCACTTTGTCTTCTGAATTTTCTTAAATTAAATGGATAATGAAAATTTACAATCACTCAAATAATCTCTACTTTAAAATTACAAATTCAAATATAGTTTAATCAAAAATTTAAAATTATATCATTTAGGAACTAATAAATAATTAAATTACAACGATAAACAATGTATGTCAAATAAAACGTACTTAAAAAGCTTCTGAATGGCATAAAGATAATATTACCACTAAAAATTAGTAAGAAAAACATTAAATAGCTGTATATTTAAACACGAACTGCTCATATAGTCGTTGGGGTGCTTTTCGTCGTCCTCAGGGTTATGTTGGGAATTCTGCTGGAGAATATCAACAGCTGCATTGCTTGTTGGTAGTTTTACGATGGCAGCACCATTAACATTTACGCAAGCAGACACCTGTCATCATTTTTGATAATAATACGAAAACGTAACATAATCCTAGGGCTTTCTGTCTTTTCTCTCATCTCCTCCGCCTGAAGCTCTCTTTCTCTGGTGGAATCTACATGTGAGTTCATTCTTTCTCTCTCACTACAACTCTCTTAATAGCTCTGTGGTCGATTAGGAATGCTTGGGCTGCAAATTTGAGTATTTTAATCTTTCTTTGGATATCTTTTTGGTTTGTTGATTTCTTTTAGAAAAAGTTTGTGCTTGTTCGATATTTCATTTTTTAGCACCGGGAACAACTACAGTTACCAGGTTTCTCGTCGAGTTAAAGCGTTTATTTTGGATTTCTTCTCGCCATAGGAACTGTGTGGTCACATAAAATTCAATTACTGGCTATGAGCCATTAGAATGAGTGTTACCACTCGCTTTGCACTTAATTGGTGGAGTGTGAAGCCCAAAATTTATTTAATAGCGTCCCATTCAATAAAACTTAACAAAGAGCATGTAAATTTTTAATATCCACTTGGATTAGGAAGTGTCATAAGGGCAAAATCAGTGACATATTTGATGTTTCTATCCATTAATTTTTAGTTGTTACTTGTTTGAAGATTGGTCAAGGAGATGTTTTAGCTGGTCATTAGAGTATTTCGAAGAACAAATAATGCTTCGTAGTCTATTTTTAGTATTTCCAGGGGCTCAGGTCATATCCTCAACTAGAATAGAGGTTTATGTTTCTGACTTGAATGAACAATCTGAAGGCAACTTTCATTGTAGTGATTACGTACTTAGGTCTGGCTATGATTTTGAAAGCTGTTGCCAAAAGAACCGACAATAGAGCACAATAGGGACGCATAATGAAGCCTAGCAATATTTTCTTTCATCTAAAGAAACTAACAACACGAATTAGCTAAGTAATGGACTATGCTTCGGAGGAAATATAGAAACATCATGGTACAGTGTAAGCAAAAAGATTCAAAATGATGTAAATAATAAAATCAAAATTATAACGAAAAAAGAAAAGCAAATATAAATAAAAATTAGACCTATTCAATCACATGAAATCTAGAACCAGGATGAAGAAATGGATTTTCTCATATCCAGTTGACTTGTAAAAGCAAAGGAAGTTAAGCATTCACGACTCCAATTGATAAAGAGGATAAACGATATTATCTTTGTATTAGCGGCTGTGCTGATGTTGCTAATAGGAGGTTGTCGTAATTAAAATTCTCAGAAATTTCGTGCATTTCTTATTTTTTCAAATTCAGAACTTTGTAGTTAAACGGTTGACGCGGATATGAGAGGGAGCAGAGCACAATTTCCTTCTTTATCCATCTCCAAGAACATAATAATACGACGAACCAGTCTTCAATTTTCTTAAACATGCATGCTCTTGGTTAATTGCAAGGAAGTTAGATTTGACACGCTATTATGTTGGTAAGATTTGGCTGAGGGTTTCACAAACAATTAGTTTTGTCCATTAACTATGGTCCTGAGTTGCCACTTTATATCTTAGATAGAACGATGGTTATAACATAAATGGCTGCACTTCAAAATGATCAATAATTTCAGCAACTACGCGTATCTACATTCTTACTTAAGCCTACAACGAAGAGCTTTCTGGTTCAGAATTCGATTATAGAAAGGTATATCTAATAATTATAATTCCCTCATTTTCCACGGGATTACCTGGATAAATGTGAGAATTGATTAGTGAACTATCAATTTGTTATCAAAGAAGGGAATGTTGGAGTGATTTCATTCCCAAGCATTCCAATGTCTGAAGGCAGCGGAGTTCTATTTGATATGAAGGCTACAAAATAATTAAACAAAGCAGTCAAAATGCAAGTAAAGATGCTTCCAAGGGACATTTCCTGTTAGGGGATAACTTACATTCCTCTCATGCTAGGAAGGATAAACTTTTACACAGTTCCAAGGAAGATGTGGTGAAATTGATATGAAGGATATACTGTTATGCATCAGTTATCCTTTGGCATATCAATATCAGTTCATCTTTAATTATGGTTGCATGTGTTGCTTATAGCAACTGAAACAATAATATCAATTATTCTTTTTATTTTGTTGGTACTCTTGATCAAGTAATATACAACGAATAAAGATGGATTGAATAATTCCTATTTCATGAATCATCACCAGAATTATAATATTGTAATAGCTCATAGAATTTGAGAAGGCGCAAATTGTTCTCTTATATGATCCTCATCAATATAGTATGTGGTTCTAAAAGGTTTACAATATGTGTAATAGCATCTTGTTTTTGAAAAGGATTTAGATATACTACACGGGTACTCTCCAGTATATTATGCTGGAACTTTTCGTGTTGCAGCAAAATAGTGGGTACTTTTCAATGACTTTGCAAACGCTGGCTATTTTTGAATGACCAGTCCGAAATTGGCTAGCCCGTGCTATTTTTACCAACTATTACTTATCCACCTTGAGCTCGGGCCCGGGCTCAGCACGGGCTGGCTCATAACTAGTTCCTACTATTTAGAAGCGGGAGTTAGCAGCTCTTCGTCGTCCTCTCAGGGTATTTAAGGAATTTCGTTTAGAGATATTCTTAGTTTTACAGATACCTATTGCTTCCGTCAGCGTCTTCCCCGTTAATTTGCAGCGTACCTATCTCGAAGCATGTTTGATGATTCCCCTTTTCTGTCGTTGTTGAAGCCAATGGATTTTGAGTCAAAGTTCTATAAAGTTACACGTAGTTAATTTTTACACAGACAGAGGCTATTTCGAAATCCCTAGTTAATCTTACTGATGCTGTATCTCTTCTCATTTTTCCCTTCTCTTGTCATTTTACCTTTGAAGTGTGTCTATTTATGTCTGGTTAGCGGTTGGGTTTAAATTTGATCATTGGAAGGTTGTGGTGTTATCGATGGCTGAAAAGGGGAAATAGAGTGCTTCTTCCATGTTTGTTGGCTGAGTTTGGACCCTAAAAGAGACTGATAGGTAGTGTTAATTTTGCTTTTGACTTTTCTTTGTATTTCTTTGTCAATTTTCGAGATAAAAATCAGACCTTTCAATTGCCCTCACAATTAACGGTATGAGAGTTTTCCTATTTAAAATAAATAAGATATAAGATGATGTAGAAGCATTCTTTTGCTTATTGTTGCACATTCTTGCTCTGCATAAGTTTTTTTTTGAAATAAAAGAAGTCACAATATTATTTACCCCATGTAAGTGATTGGTTTTCATACTGCTTCTCCTGAATGAACACAAGTTATATTTTTTTTTGATAGGTCTGAGTGAATCACAAGTTTATACTTATACAGGCACTCGTGATTGATTGTACATTGAATTTTGCTGTCTATCTTTGCTTCTTTTTCCTTTATTATTCTTCCGTGTTTCTCTATTGGAGAATTTCTATTTCACAATCAATATGAACATAGTCGTGTCTGAGAAGTATCTTACTTCTGCACCTAAAAGTGGCCTTGTTGCTCCCAACAAGGTTGAATCCAATTCAGGTCTAAATGCATCTTTTGGTGTGTCATTGTGGTTTTTTTGAAGTGTTTGTGCAGTATGTCATCTATTCTTCTTGTGTGTATCATCTTTCTATTTCAAATATCTTGTTTAAGATAAAATTGCTGAACTTCTTGCATTGCTGATTCTTAATTGTGAAACTATGACTACTCAAAAGAAAATATCATTCTTATAATATGCTTTGCCTTGGTGAAGTCAGTCTAATTGATTAACTACCTCTCCGGGAGCTGCATTCACTAGTGCAACAGTATTCGGGTATTTTGTTACAGAATGAATATAACAACCGAAAAATTGTGGGAACTAGAAAATTTTGCTGCATTGTAATTTTTGAGGTTTGAAAATTGTTTTTTCACATAGAAAACATTAGATTTCTATCTTCCTCCTTTATTAGCATCTCGGAGAGAAAGAAGAGGAGAAGAAGAGGAAGTACGATGAAAGAGTAAATAAGTTGCTTGTAGCGATTGCGATTGCTTATTTGGTACAATATTTGTGTATTGAAAGAAGATGTATATGACAGTTTTTAAAATGGGAATAAGATGACTTTCTGGTTGCTATTGGATTGTAATAGTAGCTTGTCCATGCCTTTCTATATCTAAGCAGAAAACATGATTTGTGCTGAAAAATGTTAAGAATTAGCTTACACCTAAATGCTCAAAGTCTTATTGTTTTAGATACTTAAATCTACCAAGATCAAGTAAAACGGCACAAGTAACAAATGAACCGAGTAAAGTAATAGAAATAACAGTAAATAGAATACACAAAGATGGAGAGAAAGAAAGGGAGTCGTTTCATTGTTGTTCTGCTGTCCAGTCCAAGATGCAAGGACCCAAAGTCAAGACCTAAAGGTTGTCACGATATGCTCTGCTCAGAGGCAACACATAGAAAGTTTTTTATCCTTTGATTTCTAAATTTCAGTTTTCAACAACATATAAGTTTGCCAAAAAGTAAGTCGACCAAGTTAATCATATTGTGAACTAAATCATTAGAAAGGAACGACCATGCATCTAGAAAGTGCCGAGTTTAATTTCTTGAAAACTTGAAAGTGCTTAGATAACAGTCTGCGTTATAAGGAGCATCCTTGAGAATGTTTATCATTTTATTTCAATAGTGAGTTGATTAACAACGTAATCCCTGTCATGACTCTCTTACTCTCACTCTGCATAATAGACTCTTATTACACCAAACTTCATGATAGAATATTGGACTCTACTGTGTATGTGCTATTTTGGATTTTTGATGGAGCCTCAAGAATGGGAATTCGCTTCTGAGAGAAATGCATATCTTTTTTAGAGAATAAATTAAAGGCTTCACTTTATTTTAGAAAAACTACTTATTTATCACCTTTATTAGTCAGTACAGCTAAAAATCCTACTCTTTTTAGGATACACAGCCTATTGTGGCTAAGAGATATGGAACTAATTTTTTGAGTTTCTTGTTTCTTAAGTGATTGAAGAGACAAATATGATGTTATACCAGTTCAGATGACTAACATTTTACTTTGAACATGCTATTGTAAAAAAGTTGTTATTGTTAATGAGATTTTAAAGCTGGCTATAGCTTGAATAATCTGTAATCTGTGTTGAAAACCCCGAAGGGCTAGATAGAGATAAACCAAAAAAGAATATAGGAAAAAGAAGGAAACAAAATTAGCAACTTCAGCTGCAAGAATAATAATATGGCCAAGTGCATTTCACATATGATTGCTCATAGACAAGTTAAGATAATCTAAACTTCAAAGAAAACAGAGAAGGAGGGAGTTTGCAACTAATCCTGATGTGCTAAGACTTAAGGCAAAAAACTGTGCTCCTGAAGAGCACAGCAATTTATCAGGGACCTAATACAGCTCGTAGAATTGCATCAACAAGAATAACTACATATTGATTTAGACACTCACACAATATATTTTGTTTCATTTTAATTTGACTTTTAATGCAACTTAAAAGTTAATCAATTGTGTTATTAGTTCTGCAATATTTTGAATCAGGTTGTATGGATTTTGTTCAGATTTGATTTACGGTATGTGAAGATTTGATTTACGGTAGGTCCTCAGGCCCGGGCTCAGCCGGGCCATCTCTAACTAGTATATATAATAAGTGAGAGTTGTGGTACGACGAAGGGTAATTTTGGAATTTCCTGAGTCAGCTTCTTATAGACACGTATACGTTGTAATACGACACGTATTGCCATTTAGTACCTCCCGTAAATTATTGGCCCTACTCCCTTTATTGTTTCTTCTCTCTCACACTCTGTATTGAGAACCTCCATTTTTCTGAGTTTCATGTCTTTTTCTTGTGCGTTTGATATATATATATGTTGAATTCTTTCTATAGGTTTCTATTTTTTGGGTTAAGACTTGTATGTTTTGGTCAAATTTAGTAATGGGCATCGATGCAAATAGTTTCTCTTGAGAATTGGAAATTGCATTCTCTTGCTTATGTCCTTGCGCTGCGCATCTCTATCAATTGCCTCCATAAGTCAGTGAGTTCGAGTTGTGTGATTCGGAAAAGTTCACAAGAAAATTTTGAGGTATAGTTACTTTTCTTTGTTCTTTTGGCTAAATTCGTGTTTACTTATACATGGTTGCCAGAGATTTTTCCTGATTTGCACATGTATGTTTGAAAAATATGTAGGTGGTTTATTTTTAATTGTTATCTAGAAATCTAATCCCCTTTTCCCCCTCCTCAATAATAAGATGCTTTTGCGACAAAATGTTTGATGATATGCCTGAACCAAAAAAGATTTCTTAGCTACCCATTAAGGTGTAATGTTGAGAATAAAGAGATTGTAGAAGTCTCCTTGTTTTCAATATTAGTAGCTCTGCCTTAGAATTGTAACATTACATCGATAGTGATTTCGAGATTAAAGTCTTAGCTTCTTTCCTGGTTGGTCTTAGATTATTCAAGATAAATAGAGGGAGGGTGATGGGGCAAGGAAAGGAAAAAGAAGACAGAACACTTCGGACAAATTGCCCACACTTGAGTCTTTAATATCAAGAAATATCCTAATATCTCTTGAAAGGCCTCTAATCAAGAACCAACATTAATGATAAAAAAGGCAAATGCACCATATGTAGAAACGCAAATGGACGAAAGGTAATTAAAGGTAAATAACTAGGGAAAAAATTAGTTAACAAAAGCTCCACTTTAGTAAGAGAAACCATGAAGGAAGGAAGCCTTGAACATTGAATAAAAGCTGATCAACCATAGAATATGAAATCGTGTTTAGCATATGTTAAGGTCGCTATTAAGACTTCATCAATATTTTTCATCAACTTAACTCATGACAAGGATGATACACTGATAAGTACAAAATAATACTGTTCAAACATAAGGTGAACTTAGGAGCATAAATCTTACATTGATATAGGAGCTTGAATTTGCTTTATTGTGCCAAATAAAACTGTGATAGATAAGATGTTTCGTAATATAGAAACTACTTTATGGATAAATTGTAAACGTGTCTTCTTCGATTAGATTCACCACGTAGTTTAGAGTGATATGGTCCATTATCCATTTGTCATCCTATCGAGCTCTTGTTCTTTTCTTTAATTATATTTGAGTTTGATTACTCTTCTGGTGTCTCTCAGTTGAAACTTATATTTTGAGTTAAGTTCTATAGCGTTCCGGTGAGTATCTTATTTAGTTTATGTTGTTTAATTATTCCTCCGAGTTTATGTAACCTTTTCTTTTTGGATTTGCTTGATATCTGTATTCCATGTTCTTTGTGTAGTGTTCACTCTCCAAAATACACGTGTATCCTGGATTTTTGATAAGCGAGACAATCAGTGAGCCTGACGTTGGAAGAGAATATTTCTGAGTTTTGCTTAGTTTTCCTCTCTTCTTTCATGGTAAGAATGTAATCTTTGATTCTATTCTGAAAGACTATCGATCTTCATTTGCCTATGAAATTCTTTTTGGATTTTTTTCTTTGTTTTTCTTTTTGATACAATATGTATGATTTTGAATATTTGATTTATACTTATCTGTTTTTTCCTCTTTCTACATGCTTTCTAGGTGGATTTTGAACATGCATGTGGTTATTTTATCAAAATATTCTAGATTCTGAATTGCTATCAGAAACAAAAAGAGTAGTGAAAGGTTAGGGAACTTTCTTGCAGCAAAGGTGTTCGACTATATGTCCGAAAGTACTGAATAATTGTATACTCGATTCTTCTCCTGTAGGGGTGCTATAATATAAGCAATCTTCATTAGTAAAAGGTACATTACTTTCTTCCAGTAACAGAATTATTGAAAAATATACTGTGCATTATGTTCTGTTAACTATGTGCTTACTTCTGGGTCTATGTTGTAGCAGAACTTTTGGTGGGTTCCTTGGGTTTCTTGGTCTTTTCATGTAATATGTCTGAATTTCTCTCCATTTTCTTGGCATTGGAGATTGTCTAATGCCCTTAGAATTAGGGATGATGTCATCGTTTGTTTCTGTAGGAAATTTATTGGATATTTCAGGAAGCATTTAGGCGCAAGAGAGATTCATCTGTTGAAGTTTTGAGGTGGATCCAGGCAAGTGTTTCTTACACGTGCTTCTTACACAGACAACTATTTTCAAAAGTGTGTTGCCAAGTTATTTTACCATATCAACTTACAGTTGCTCTTGCTAAGAGAGTAAGAGGTCATCTCACACATGCACACTGTTATACTAATCCTTTATATGGGTAATGTACTATTTTATGATCTTTTGTGAATCATCTTGGTGCTTCTGGTACTATTACACCTTATATGTTTCCCCAGAAAAAAGAAGAAGAAAATAGTAGTTTGATTACTAAGGTGATGGTAGTTACACATAGTATGCTCCTCAACTTTTTTGGTGCCCAGTAATTTCCCACAAGTGGGCTTGGGGAAGGTAACATGTACGCAGCCTTACCCCTACCCTGGAAGGATAGAGAGGCTGTTTCTAATAGACCCTCGGCTGGAGAACAGATGAAAAAAGGTAATGGCAATAAGTAGGAATAACAACCAGATAAAAAAGTCAGATCACAAGGAGAAAGTGGAAAAGAGGAAGGCAACTAACAATAGTATAATCATAAGAGCAATGCATGTGACTCGGACAGTACGAGACATGCGGGAAAGTTCTGATTATGGAAAAAACTGAAAAAGTATCAGAAGAAAATCAGGGCCTCATTTGTGAGACTGGGATGGAGTAAGAAAGGAAGTGTAATATAACAGAATGAAAATATTTCCTAGAAGAGAGCAAAGAAGAACCAGAATGTATATAGAAGGAAACACAATTTCCTAATCAACTTCTGAGTCCCCACAAAGAATGAACAAGTTCTGTAAGAAAAGCAGAAGCGTAAAACAAAATCTACAATAGTTACACACATAACGTGCAAACCCTTCCTTATCCACCCCTAGCATTTTTTTCTATCGTGAATTTTCATTCTAACATATTCTTTCCCATTTAATGCTTGTTTCCTGTGCAAATTTCAGGTTTCCCCATTTAATGCTTCTTTCCTGTGCAAATTTCAGGTTTTCCCATTTAATGTTTGGTGTCTGTTAACGCATAGTAAATTTTAATTGATATTGAATTAGAGTTCTAAATGTATCTTTTTAATTTGTGTATGATTTTATGAAATTTATCATTTGTAGATGCACAAATACATATACTTTTTAAGGTATATAAGAAGTTGCTAAACAGGATTGAAGGTAAGAGAATTGACACAATGTGCTATGTCTAACTTCATGCTCATTAGATGTTCAGTTAATGTATGAGGTCTACCCCAATGCTAGCTGCATTTGCTGGAAAGATTGAAGCTCGAGTTACTGCATATTGACGAGAAACCTTTCATGTCAAAACCGAAAACCGTGTAAAATAACAACTTTCCACAATTGTTCTGTGGACACAAGGAATTATTGCTCCGAATTTCTACTGCGAAGTGCTATATAGTCTTCTTTTACCTTTCTCTGGGAAATTTCGTTAGAAGTATGCAATGATTTCCTTAGACATTGTTTCTAATGTATTAAATATTTTTGGGATC
This sequence comes from Nicotiana attenuata, assembly GCF_001879085.1. Lineage (NCBI taxonomy): Eukaryota > Viridiplantae > Streptophyta > Magnoliopsida > Solanales > Solanaceae > Nicotiana > Nicotiana attenuata. The sequence continues at coordinate 2,298,758 of NC_031989.1, forward strand.
GATGTGTTATGGGCATCTAAGTATCTACATTTAGGTACTTATGACACTTGCTTAATCTATTAAGAGTTTGCTTTTTGTACTATTTGACAAATAGTATTGCACTTTCTGTGTTGCTTATTCAGCGGATGTAACCACGGTTGAACCATAACTTGAATGTGACTTTGCTGCTTTGTGGAGCTAGCATTTTATCTACTACAGACATTGCTATAGATTTGCATCCTTATAATGGATAGATTCGACAAAGGCAGATATATTTGTCTTCCTAATAGTTAATGGCTTGTGAGGTAGGTTAGTTTTTTCAGCTGTTTTTTCACTTGATACAAATACCGCAACAATTGTGAATAAGATGGAAGAAAATTCAATTTTGATATATTCTAATCTTCATTTGGTTCCTTATTGCTAAATGGTATAAAATAATATTTTATATTGCAAAATTAGCATATCATGTAAGTGAATAATAATACATTCTAGAACAAACTTCAGACCCGTGCGTTGCACGGGCATCCACATCTAGTCTTCTATATGAGTAGGTTTTATTCGGTAATGTTGGCTTAAGTTAATTGTCTATTTGCAAGGTTTTAATAAATATTGGCTCCTTTACTCATCTTATTCAATTCAGTACATTTCACAGCACACAAAGCCATGGAATTTTTCGTCTCTTCATTTAGACGCATAGCATATCCAATTCCTCAAGAGCCTCACTATATATTTTTATGGTCTCTCTCTCTTCCCAATCTTTCCCCGTGAACTATGTAAAGTATGCATCTTTATATTCTTTCCGTTTTGGTAACAGTATTTTCTTCTTAATCAGTACAAATTAGAAGATCCCATTTGTGAATTTGAGTTAAAATTGTTTGTTCTTTTATGTGGGATTTCGTAGGAATGGAGCTAGGGCTGGTCACCTTGTTGAGAGCTGCATGGATTGCTGCCACCTTGCCCATAGTCATTTCTTTGATTCCTTCCTCAAAGCTTCGGTCTTTTCAACAATTTTTGTTAGGGTTTGCTAAGCGTGGCAAGATTATGCAATCCTCTTCAAGTGTAAGTAATCATTTAAAAACTTGTGTCTTGTGTATTTGTGTTCTTATAATGGATAGAGGCGGATCTACAGTGAACCCATTAGCTTTTGCCCATACATTGTGAATTTACTAAATATCTATACATATTTGACTGTTTATCACTATATTAACTTGAGTTTGCTGTAGGAACCCATAAACTTCAAATCATGCATTTGCCTTTCACAATAGGCTAATGTCTTTTCACATTATCAAAACATTTGATCAGACGTAATTCAATTGATTAAGTTTTCTTCTTAAATTGATCAATGTATGTTATTGGTCGTCGTGTAGTTTCCTGGTAAGAAATCAAATAATTCACCTCAAGAAAACCTTAGTGTTGTTAATAAGAAATTTGAGAGTTCAGACCTTAAATTTGACAGTTTCTCTGTGTTGTATGATCCCAGATCAACTGACCTGGAGTCTAATTGCTTAATATAAGTTACTTTTTTAGGGGGGAAATCTTTACATTTATACAGCCTGATCTCTTGAAGGCTGCTGCTGGAGCTAAGAAAATTAGAAGCGGATCTAAACAGGATATAAATGTTAACACGTGACTTTGGGGTGAAATTGGTTGGTTGGTAAAACATATCCCCCTGCAGCTAGGTCTCTAATCACCTCCATTGAATCAGCTAGATCAGTTTGAATTGGGAGCTAATAGTTCTTGTTGATGCAGATAAGATGAGATACATTAGTCCTTTGGGACCTAAAGTCAAACTGATTTTAGTTTGAATATGGCTTGAAGATTCAGGGATAGAATCCATATTATGTTGTACTGCTTCATATTTAGTTGTTTACTAGTAGAGTATTGCACTGATCAACTTTTTGGTAGTTGCCTGACCAATGCGTAGCTGAGTAGCACTTTCAGAATTTTTAGAGGTTCAAAATAAGGTTATCAGTGAATGCACTGTTTAATTTGTTCACTGATTTGTATTTTGTGAGGCACTAATAGAAGGGTTAGTCTTATTGGCCTTCCTTATATCATTCAGCTTTAAACATATAATTTTGTTGTTAGAAATAAGTTCTATTTCAAGTATTTGGTGAGTTGTCTTTTGTTTCAAGCTAAAGTATGTCGTATTTGTAACACTTGCATTAGCTAGAACAACCCCTCGAACTACTCTTTATGGATTAAGTAACTTCTGTGGTTGCAATGGTCATTTTGTGTTATGAGGATGCTCACTAGTATTTTTGATATTTATTCTTAATATCTTGGTTTCTTCTCTGACAACAGTTTTTTTCTATAAAAATAAATTTTCTGCAACGGTTGAAAAAAATATTCTGCGACAACTTTATTGACCTGTCACTTTCTTTGGCCTGTTTGTTCAATTGCAGAAACTCTCCGTTCCACAGAAACTCTTCATTCACTTCTATATTTTAGCTTTTGCCTGGACAACACTTCTGTTAGCTGCAACCTGGATTTATGCTTATAGTACAATGCCAAAGCTCTCGGAACCTTTGCTTTTTTCTAGTATTGTTAGCCACTTGACCGGAGGGTCGCGTATCTTCTCTTTACAAGGATCTCATTCATCAAAGGAACATAGAAGCAAGATTGGTTTATCAGTCTTTCTGCTTTTATTAATGGAAGCTCAAGTACTTCGACGCCTCTTTGAGTCAATATATGTGTTTAGATACAGTCCTTCAGCAAGGATGCACATTTTCGGCTATCTGACAGGTTTATTGTAAGTTGGCATCTTACTTTGTTTCTTTTTCTAGTAAAATATATGTATACTTCGTGTTGCGTTTTATTAGCTGGGTAAGTAAACATAGTTTAGCGTAGTCAAGGTGGATTATCAGCTAGTAGACTGTCTAAGGTTAGAGCCTTGTTTCTGTGTGTTTGTTGTTCTCTTTTTCGTGTGTTATTCTCTTTTCTTTTAGATGAACTTCAGTATTGGCCGTCCTTTCTATTTTAATTTTGATCAGAACTTCATTGGCCTAGTACACATTAAGAAATAGTAAAATGGTCTTATGATTTAGACACTACCTTTTTACACTTGCTGAAATTGAAACAACAATCTGACCATGAGTTTCGGATCTTAAATTCTTCATCCCTATATAGGATTTCCAACTACGCTTATTTTTGTACACAACATTGTTATTTGTATAATAAATTATTTGAAATGATTCACACTCCATAGAAATCTTAGTCCCATTTCATGTTTGGTGACAATATTAGTAAATTCTCTTTTAGTACCAATTTTTTTTGTCGTTTCCATGACACAAACTCCAAGTTATCAGATGCACAGAACTCTTACTGAATTATTTTTTCTTGATTCAAGCTTCTATACAGCAGGTCCCCTCTCTCTTTGCTGCAATTATGGTACAGAGGTATACAAGTTTGGGTTGAGTTTGATTCAAGAGTTTATTGTTAAAGGGAAAGATAGGATGCTAGTAACTGAAGTTGATTGGTGGAGATTTTTGAACCCTCTCATGCAACAAAGATGGTACGCATGGATTGGTGCAGCTATTTTCTGTTGGGGATGGATTCATCAACGCCGGTGTCATGCAATTCTTGTAAGTGGCATATGCTAGTGATGAAAATTTAGATTGTCTTTGAAGTTAGGACTGTCTTTCGGTCACTTGGTTAATTTATTACGTGCTTATCCTTGTGATTATCTCTCTTATATGGGAAATTCTTAGTTCCTAATTATCTTGTAGAAGAAGATAGGCTTTTGGCATTTTCATGAATACCTAAAATAGGTTTAAATTGTATTTCTAAAGAAAATCGCTTAAAAGCACTGATCATACTTCCTGTGACAAAATTGCTTTCACTCTCTGAGCCATCCATTCTCATTGACTTGAACTCACCCACATTCATCAATTCCAAGTACAATCCACGTCACAATTAAATTTTCTTCCGGTTATGTGAATTTTTCGAAGATAGAGCTATAAGAGCAGAAAAATATTATTTTGTTCCAAGAATTTAACTTAAAACATGTAGTAATGTGTGTGGCATATTGGGAGTAGCTATGTCCTGATTGATTTGAAGCAAAAGCACTTCTGAGTTTTAGGTTAGAGTCAACTGACCTTTTTTTTTTTGCGTCCACGTGATTGTTTTTGGGGCTAAATATACCTGGGGCTATACACCTATCCAAAAAATGATAAGCCAAAATCTCTATCTATTCATCATAAGTTCTACGTGCGATAATAGACAAAACTAGGTACGCCAATAGTGTAATGCTGGTCAAGGATGTAGCAAGATCGGAATATGTACCGACATTTAGAGATTTCGTAGGTTTTAAATGTCAATATGTGCGCATGGGAAATGGATCTCACCACCACTACGATTGACTGTTACACTTAGATTTTTTTGGTTTCATATGGTAGAATAGCAGATAAGGTGTTCTGAGTTCTGATAACTGTAGCTGCTCTAGATATTATTACTGTGATGTGATTTGACCTTGTAGTTGATTCTCATTGAGAGATTGTAAAGAAAAGGGATAAACAGATGCTAAGGTTGATTGGTAGCATAGGATTATAGCAGTGTTGTCAAAGGCTCATTTAAGGTACGCTTAAGCCCTGAAGCTCAGAAAAGCTCAGGGAGGGCGCTTCGCCTCCCTTAAGCTACGTTTCTTGTAGGAAAGGCACCAAGACCTGCCCCTTATTACCCATGCTTTCTATCTTAAATGGAGCAATACTAGACTACAAACATAATCGGCAAATAGGTATATTAGTTGTTAAGGAAAATAATATGAATGAGTTTGTTAGTTTTCTCTTGAATTATATATATATATATATATATATATATATATATATATATATATATTTTTTTTTTTCTTGCATTGCGCCTTTTATAACTAAATCCCACACTTATACTGCGCTTTGCGCTTAAAGCCCCAATGGACCTAGAGCGCTTTTTAGAGTTTTTCGCCTTTAACAACACTGGATTATAGTACTATGGTTGAATTAATAGCCTGTGAAGGTGAATAACCAAGCTTATACACTTTATTTAATGTATGTAAATAAAATCTGATACACTGGACTGTAAATGTAGTTCCATTAATAAACTGAAGAAATTGAAGTGAGAGGTTGAAACTGCTCTTACTTAAACTTACGGTGGTGCAAAGTACTTCATTACAACAAAAGTACAGGTGCTGATGATGTTTTGCTAACTTCTTTATCTGTTGTTTTTTACTCATATTCTGTTGGTTCTTAATATTCTCTCATATGATTTGCCCTGTTAAAATAAAGGTATTTCTCTTTCAACTTGACAGCTGATTCTTTTACGTTATGTTTGTGTCGGTTATTGAGGTGTAGTTTTTGTTGTATGCTTTTGTCAGTTATTCCATTAATGTTGACCATACAATTCTGTAGGTGTAGCTTCATCTTTGTGGTATAACATCTTTACTTTGCCAATCAGGGTTCACTCAGGGAGAACAGAGAACACAGTGATGATTATGTAGTCCCTCATGGTGATTGGTTTCAATATGTTTCATCTCCTCACTATTTGGCTGAGATTGTAACTTCTCTTTCTCTTACTAATGTTTTGTATTTTTCACGTTACCGACCTTTGTCAAGATCTAAATTACACGTTTCTTTTTGCTTTTTACTCGTACTGAAGGTTATATATGCTGGCTTTGTGGTTGCTAGTGGATGTTCAGACCTTACGATATGCCTACTCTGGGGATTTGTGGTACAACTCTGTTCATAGTCTTGAGAAGCACCCTCCACTTTCCCACCCTATTTCTTCCTTGCCCATGTTCACTTCTTCATGCGATGTTTACTTGTTTTCTGCAACGTGATGCGTCATCGTGTTGCAATTGCAGGTGGCAAATCTTGTCTTAGCAGCAGCAGAAACACATAGATGGTATCTGCATAAGTTTGACAACTATCCTCGGAATCGTTTTGCTATTTTCCCATTTGCTTATTAATATGCTTTATGTCCAAGTTTCACTATATTATTTCTTTGAGCGGAACTGTGACTCTATATAGGTTTTGTAAGCTAGATGTGATTTGTTTCTTGGGTTAGCTGGTAGAAACTGTGTCCTAGCCATGGATGCAGATCTGTGGATCAAAATCTTGGCCAACTTTTTTAGTGAGTCAATGGGAGCAATTGTGGTTTGCCCTTTTGGATTTTAACTATAGCTTCCTTATCATGCAACATAAATAATTGAAGATTGTGGATGTTGCAGCAGAAGTTACATGAATAAGATCACATTGTCATCAACGTTACTCGGATCCTCAAAACATCGTACTTGTGTTGGATTCTTAGAAAATGCAAGCCATATCTCATTCAATATTAAATATAACTTAGCTTTCAACAAGCAAACCCCTCTAATCTTAAAATTATGCAACAACTAAGAGGGTGTTTGGCTAAGCTTATAAGCTGGTCAAGCTGGCTTATAAGCACTTTTTGGCTTATCTATGCGTTTGGTAAAATTAAAAGTGCTTATAAGTTAAGTACTGACTTATAAGCACTTTTTGGCTTATCTATGTGTTTGGTAAAATTAAAAGTGCTTATAAGTTAAGTGCTTATAAGCCAAAAATAAGTCAAAAGTCATAAGTTGGCCTTCCCCAACTTATCAAATTTCAGCTTATAAGCACTTTAGGTTTGACCAAAATATTTACTATTCTATCCCTAAAATACTTTTTTTAAAACAAAACTCTTTGTATACCCAATTTTTTAGCTGCTTATTATTAATTTCAGCATTTTTATCCAAACACGTAACTGCTTATTTTTAAATCAGCTTCAGCACTTAAGAGTGCTTTTCAGCACCTATGCTTATCAGCTACTCTAAATCAGCTAAGCCAAACGGGCTCTAATTCAATCTCCAGATGTTGGATACCTGCACCTGTATCCGAGCAACACAGACAGTTAATTACGATCGCTTGATCTCAAATTTCCCTATTATTCGACTTCTGTTCTAACGTATCTCATTCAGATGATAAACTTAACGTAAATTTCATTAGACAGGCATTTATGTAAGCAGCTGAATTTTGAGTCTGTTTAACTCAACAAATAGTTTTAATCGCCTTTAGATGGGAGATGCGTTTCCCCGAGAAAGAGGGCATCTGCTCTCCCAGAAACTCAACCACCAGGGCTATCCATCATCCTTGATACAAGTTTGAAATAAAGAAACATAAGATACGCTACCCTCCCTAGACCCCACTTGTGAGATTACACTGGTTTGTTGTTGTAAGATACAATCCAACTAATACCTTACCTAACATCATCTCACTTGGCCAAGTTCAAATCGGATGTAGGTCTGACAAGCTCAGTCCCTTTTCATGGTCGTCAACGAGACGTCAAGCACGAAACTGCTTAGGCATACAGATCTATGCCCCAGAACTTTGCAGGTTGATTGGTCCTATAATTGCGGTCCAAACTTTTGACGAGGTTCATGTCTTCTTTGGTGAGCTCGAAGTCGAGAACGTTGAAATTCTCCTGCAGTCTCTCCAGTTTTGATGATTTAGGAATCACAACTGTGTTTCGCTGGATGCCCCAGCGCAGAACAACCTGGGCCACAGTCTTCTTATATTTCTCAGCTAGACCCTGATGCAATAAATAGCAAACATAACTTAAGTTACAACAAACCAGCAATTTGAATCAAATCTTTGCAAAACTTTCACAAGAACAGTTCATAAAATATAGAAAATATAACAGCACAAGGATTTACTTTTAGAGCTGGATCCTCCAGGCATGATACTGTACCAAACCATTCAGTATTAGCGGCAGCACCACCCAGAGGTGTGTGGGCTGTAACGCAGATGCCATGCTTTTGACAGAATTTGACAAGAGATTCACGCTGGAAGTAAGGATGAGTCTCGATTTGATTCACAGCAGGCTTCACTTTGGAATATGCTAAGCAATCCCGGGTAAGGAAAATGTCATAGTTGCTGCAGATCAATTTCCGTTATAAGATTAAGAATAAAGTTTAGTCGTTAAAAAAATCAGTTAAACTTGATTTATAAAGTTGCATACTCTTCTATGCAAGGATGCACCATATTTGAAAGTAAGCCTGTAAAGTAGTAGGTCGAAGAGTTGATTTCACAACTAGTGCATACTGAATTCAAAATTCAAAGAAATGATGCTCATTTCAAGCACTACGGAGTACGGACCAATAAAGTATGTGTTTTGCCGTCTGAATACACATTGCACATGGAACCATCAGAACACTGCCTATATACATATTATTTACAGAAACATGTTATATCATAATGCATTTATAAAGTAAGTTAGAGAACTAATAGGAACTACGCAAAATACGAGGAATAAACATCCAGTTAAACAGTCGAGCCTCTCTTTAATGCCTGACTTCAGCTACTAATTATCAGTATTCAGTAGCATGATCGCATCATGAAGGATGTCGAAATTGAACGTGCTACCTAATAAAAGCTTGAATAAAGGGGAGCATAGATTTTTAAGCTGTAGTATACCTGATCCCTATGCTACGAACCAAGCCGAGAGAGACTAAATTTTCCATTGCATGCCAAGTAGTCTCCAATGATATGGTAGTGTCGATATCCAGAACACCATCCTCACCCAATGCACTAGCTGTTGTACCAACTCCTACATGCATGTAAAGCAACAGAACTTAGCCATTTCAAAAGTACACAAAGTTCTTGCTTTCAGGCAAACTCGATCAACTATTTTACAGCACATTGATCACTAACTACTTCATGCGATGTGATTGTACCAAATATCAAAGAAAGTATGATCTTGGTGACTAGTTATTCAGGTTTTCAGTGGCATCAATATTTGGACATCGGAAAAGTTTATGCATAGGTATTCAGCCAAAAGATCATTATGTGTCAGTTGATATCAGCAGGCCAGTTGTCCGAAACAGGTGTTTTTGTGATACCATTGTTATGTTCAGCAGTCTTCAGTATAAATGTGCACTTGAAACAATAGTCAGGATATGAACAATAAAGATGCAATTGGTACAATGTCCTATCAGCTATGAGTTCTGGCCTCTTTCACTCTTAATCACAACCCCAAAACAAACAGAAACATGGAATAAATACACTTAAGTGTGAAGAAAGTTGAAGGAAAAAAGGCTAGCAGTGCCACCTGTATGTCTTGTGGCTACGGGGAAGTGAACAAGGTAGAGATCCAAGTAATCCAGGCGTAACTTCTTAAGGCTGTCTTTACAGGCCTCAAGAACATGACCATGATCTGAGTTCCAAAGCTGCAGAAAGGACAGGTAAATATGCAATTCACTATTCACAGCAAAATCCAAAAACTATGTAAACAAATGAAATTAACATTCTAACACTGACCTTGGTTGTAATGAAAAGATCCTTCCTCTTCACGAGCCCCGTTTGAAAAGCTTCTGCAAGTGCTTCCCCAACTTCAGCTTCGTTTTGATAGTCAGCTGCAAGCAAATACCAAATGTCAAATCACCAGTGTTGTAAAAGGCGAAAAGCTCTAAAAAGCGCTCTAGGTAAGCGCAAAGCGCACTTAAAGTGCGAGGCTTTAGTAAAAAAAGGCGCAATGAAGGGAAAAAAAAACAAAAATATATATGTAATTCAAGAATAAAGTAACAAATTCATTCATAATGCTTCCCTTAGCAGCTGATACACTTATTTTCGATTATATTTGTTGTTTAGTGCTGCTTGATTCAACAGAGAACTCGTGGGCAATGAGACGCAAGCCTTAGTGCCTTGCCTTACACTGAACCGCAACTTAAGCAACGCGAAGCTCTCTTAGAAATACTGAATTTGCAACGCCAAACACATACTATCTTTTAACTACAATTTTTTAACTATATATGTAATTCAATACCAGCTGCTCAAAGGGTGCGTACCCTCTAATAGGAAACGAAAGCTTCTATATCAAAATCATTCAGGGAGGGGAAGTAGAATTGTTTTAAAGGATAAATAACACTAGAAAGTACATATCCAGAACTAACCGTGTGTAAAAATCTGGAAATCACATTCAGCTAGTAATCCAAATGAGGGGCGGGGCTTTTTTGTATCTATCAACAGCGTAAAGAGAAAGAGAAGAGAGTGTGTTACCAGCACAATCAAAGTGACGGTAGCCAATTTTGATGGCGTTAATGATAAGATCTTTTATATCTTTGCCTTCCATTCGCCAAACACCGAGTCCGACTATCGGCATCTTGAAGCCGCTGTTGAGTGTAATCGCCATTTCTGCAGATTTTTCAAATCTTTGGGACTTGATTGCTTGGAACTTGTGAATCTGTAATAATTGAGGTTTTGCTTCCTATTATATAGATGGGCTCATGGGCCTAACATATGGGCTCCCAAATGTTTATAAACTTAGCATGTTGGCCCAATTAGTCCAATGGTTTTCCCACATCAAGTCCGAATGCCAAAGTAAATTGAATGAATTAAGCTCTTTCTTGGACGATCACCTGGACCTTGGTCGGCTACCAAAAGACATTTGAAAAGAAGCACGTTTGAAATTTCATTTGAAGCTTATATTCGCTAACATCTATAATAATTTTTTTCACTATAAGTGTAATTTAATCTGCTATAAAAAATTATGTGTCTTATTATTTTCTTGTAGTAGAAGTTAATGTTTGGCAATGACGCGTGGTTATTATTGTTGTTGTTTTGGAAATGAGGCCTTGCCATAGTCTATGGGGTTTTTTCACTTTTAGTTTGGACAAAAATTATTTACATTTGATAGCCGAAAAAGTGTGTCTATATATATATATATATATATATATATATATATATATATTATTTTGAGAGCTACTATACAATATCCTTTTCCCCAGTCTATTTGTCCAGATATTTTACCAAGCAAATGGCAATATTCCTCAAAAGTGCAATATATATTCGATATACTTCTGATTTAGTTTTTAACAACCCTTTGTATTGATCTAAATTAGGCGGCTTGGTAATAATAGATAAATGGGACCAAGGACGGGGTCGGCCACGGTGTAATAGCAGGAAGCCGTTGTCAAAGACGAGCAGCTGAAGTAGGGAAATAACGGTAAGATATGTTCAGATGAGGACACAAGGAATATTCCTTTGGATATTCCTTGTTTTGTACTTTTTAGAGTTTCTTGGGAATATCCCTTATAAATAGGAAAAGATAGAGAATAAAAGGGGATCTTCACTTTTTGATAAGAACACATTGTAAAGGTTGACTGGGAAAGAATATACAAAAGTTGTCTTGTTCACTGATTATATTATTGAAACACACGTTGCTCAATCTTTGTTCACAAGATCCAAAGATTCCATATCCATCTTCACTTCTCATCCTTCCATGTCGCTGACAACAGAAAGGAACACCCCAATCATACAATAATTGGGTGGTAGATCCTTTCTTATTACATTTATTGCCATTATCTACATTTATTGCATGTTTATATCACCATACTCATTGATAATCATTGAATATTAAATCTACTATTTAATACTCCTGGACATTACTCATCTCGCAAATATCCTATAATATTTGATCTAGGATCTATTAAATCTAACTAAGATTCACCCTTTACTTCATCATTAATTGGTTTAACACTTTTTGGTCAAACAATTTAGCGCCGTCTGTAGGGAGGTTTTAGTTAAAATTTTAGTTCTTTCTTGATCATAAAATAGGACAGCCATATTTTCTTCGTTTGCACAAACTAACAATGGCAGGAAAAGGAGATGCAAGACAGAAAGCAATAGCGGGTGCCACTACCAACATTTTGAACACCATCAACGAGGATGATAGAGAAGACAATGAGAATGTGACGCCAAGCGTTTCGCCCAGGCGAAGTGATTCATCTCCCCCTCATGAAAGTATAACCGCTTCACGCGAAAAGGGAGCTTCCACGTGCACAGTTGAGGAAGCACCACCAGTAGTGAAAAGATTACTGGAGGAGTGGCTGACAAGTACTCTAAATAACATACTCAACAAAACCGTTCAAAAGGAGAATAGAAACGTCGCGCAAGCAGATACCACAGCGACCACCGGCGAACAACCCGCTCCCCCAACAGGTAACACTTATACCACTATTGATGCAGGTAATGACGCACTTGCAGCCGTTCTAAAGAAAATAAAAGAAATAGAAAACGATAACAAAGCACTCCGCGTCCAGATGAGGGAACACCAAGAAAGGGTCGATAAGATACCGGGCGCCCAGAGCTGCTACTGAAATGGGATGTTGGCCGGTTCGTCGAACAACCGCCAGCGAGGAGGCGGCTCCACATGCAATACCTAAGACCTTCAAAATGCCACCGTATTTGAAGATATACGACGGTACTACAGACCCCGAAGATCATATCATTCATTATGTCACAGCGGTGAAAGGCAACGACCTTTCGAAGGAGCAAGTACCATCAATGCTACTGAAAAAGTTCAACGAGACCCTAATGGGGGGAAGCCTTAACCTGGTATTCACAATTACCGGCACGCTTGATAACAACGTTCGAAGAAATGCCCAATAAGTTCGTCACCGCCTACGCTGGGGCTAAAAAGGCGGAGGCCGGAGTAATAATATATTCGCCATTAGACAATCGTCTGGCGAGGGACTCAGGGACTTTCTCGCCCGGTTTAATAGAGTAAGAATGAGCCTACCATATGTATCAGAAAGGATGGCGGTGGCAGCTTTCCAAAATGGGTTGAGCAGTAATGGGTCGAGAGCGACCCGAAAGTTATTAAGCAGACTCATGAAATATCCTCCTACCACTTGGGAAGAAATTCACAACACCTACTGTGCCGAGGTGAGAGCAGACAAGGACGACCTTAACGGTCCGACCCAACGGTTAATGTCAGTCCAAACTGAGTCGAGGAAAGACCGTCGTAACGATGGTCGAAGAGATCAGTCAGGTCCCCGCCTCAACCGAGAAAGGCATCAGCCCTATGTTAGAACAGTCATACCACCATCTCTTCGACATGCGGAAGGGCCGTCCAGGCCACATACAAGGACTCAGCGAAACGAAAGAGGTATGCCTCCACTCTTATCTGCTTATAATTTTTGTGTTTCTCCTTCAGAAATAGTGTACGCATTAGAAAAGCTCGGCACAAAGGTGAAGTGGCCGCAAAAAATGAAGTCTGACCCAAGTACCCAAAAGTCGAACGTCCTTTGTGAATTTCACCAGGAACGAGGCCACAAAACCGAGGATTGCATAGCTCTATGGCAAGAATTAGTGAACATGCTGAACCAAGGGCACCTGAGGGAGCTGATGAGCGACCGATGGCGAGCTGACTTCGGCCGTGGACGAGAACAACACCAAGGCCCTCCAAAGACACCCTCCCCCGCCTGGACCATCCAAATGATCAGCAGTGGAAGCGACGAAGCAGCAATCAACCATGTGAAGTTTACCACCGCACATAAACTGAAAAGGTCGATCACACATGAACGGCATGATGACATCGATTTGGCTTTTCCTCATTCAGACGCTCTTGTCATTACTTTACGTATTTTGGACACAGATATGAAAAGGATAGTGGTAGACGATGGAACCGGCGCGTGTATTATCCACCCTCGAGTTCTCGTGAAAATGAGACTCGAGGACAAGATAGCTGCATAACACTAATAGGTTTTAACAATGCAGTTGAGCGAACCTCGGGGGAGATAACGCTACCCGTTCTAGCTGGGGTTGTCACCCTAGAAACGACGTTCCATGTCATGAACTAGGACATGACTTATAACTCTATCATAGGGCGACCGTGGATACACGCCATGAGGGCCATCCCGTCCAGCCTGTATCAAGTAATCAAGTTCCCTACTCCTTGGGGGATATTCAGCATCCGAGGCGAACAACAAACAGCCCAAGAGTGCTATCGCATCGCTCGGGATTGTACATACACTCAACAATTGAATGGAACAGACTCAGAAGCATAGCAATTACCCATGCCGGGGGCCGAAATCGACGCACCAAAAGACATCATCAAAGACCCCGACATAGTAGAAGCTGCAGGGTCAATGGTAGAAGACCTTGATCCCGTACAACTAGATAACAACGACAACAGCAAAAAGGCTTACATCGGCCACAAACTATCCGAACCAGGTAATTTTCATAAATTTTTAATTGACAACGCCGATTTGTTCGCTTTCTCCCATGCATATATGCCAGGTATCCCTAAAGACGTTGCCACACACAAGTTGAACATCGACCCACTCCAGCCTCCAGTATGACAAGTAAAAAGAAAATTCAATGCCGCAATCAACGAGGCCTTTATCGATGTGGTAGAAAAGCTACTCGCCAACGGTTCCATCCAAGAATCAGAATACCCCCAATGGGTCGGTAATGTAGTTATGGTGAAATAGAAAAATGGGAAGTGGCAGATGTGCGTGGATTTCACAGACCTAAACAACGCCTGCACGAAAGACTCCTTCCCGTTGCCTCATATCGATTAGCTCATCAATGCAACAGCAGGGAACGAGTTGTTAAGCTTCTTGGACGCCTACTCAAGTTACAACCAAATCCTCATGGAGGAAGAGGACCAGAAAAAGGCTACTTTCATCACCCATCAGGGAACGTACTGCTACAGAGTCATGCCATTCGGGTTGAAGAACGCAAGAGCAACTTATCAAAGGTTGGTCATCAAGATGTTCAAGAATCAACTCGGCAAAACAATGGAAGTCTACATCGATGACATATTGGTAAAATAAAAAAAGAAGGAAGATCACATCGACCACCTGAAAGAGGCATTCGGTATATTAAGGCAGTAAGGCATGAAACTGAACCCCGAAAACTATGCCTTCGGCGTTACTTCGGGCAAGTTCCTCGGCTTCCTGGTATCACAAAGAGGCATCGAGGTCAACCCCGACCAAATCAAAGCCATTGAGGGAATATCTGAAGTATTAACCAGCAAGAAACAGGTGCAAAAGCTAACAGGCCGTATAGCCGCCCTATCAAGGTTCATCTCACGATCCTCTGACAGGTGCTACAAATTCTTCAACGTATTCAAAAAGGACAATGGGCTCCAATGGAATTCAGAATGCATCGAAGCCTTAAGAGAACTAAAAGCATACTTGTCCTCGCCGCCACTACTTGCCAAAGCAGAACCTGGCGAACGCCTCCTGGTATACTTGGCCTCGCGGTAATCACGATGTTGGTCCGAGAAAATAAAGTTACGCAATCTCCAATCTATTACATCGGCAAAATCCTAGTCAACGCCGAAACGAGGTACCCCCACCTCGTAAAATTGGCCTTAGCATTGGTTATAGCTTCATGAAAGCTTAGACCCTATTTCTAATGCCACCCCATATCGATGGTGACGACCTTCCCCCTATGAAGCATCCTACATAAATCCGAACAGTCAGGGAGATTGGCCAAGTGGGCCATAGAATTGAGCGAGCATGACATAACATATCAGCCGCGAACAACGATAAAATCGCAGGTGCTTGCCGATTTTGTTGCCGATTTCAGCGCCAAAATAATGGCTGAGGTCGAGCAAGAAACTTCTCGTACCTCCCCCGGGGTACCCGCCCTATGGGTCCTATACATCGATGGTGCATCCAACGCGTCAGGATATGGACCGGGACTTGTACTCCAGGTCCCAATAGGAGCAATTATCCGCCAATCTATACGGTGCCCAGATATGACTAACAATGAGGTCGAGTATGAGGCCTTAATTGTAGGACTTAAGCTAGCTCTCAAATACGGGGCACGGCGAGTCGTCCTTAGATGCGACTCACAACTCGTTATCAATAAGCTAGCTCTCAAATACGGGGCACGACGAGTCATCCTTAGATGTGACTCACAACTCGTCGTCAACCAAGTCACAGGGGTTTTCCAAATCAAGGAGCAGAGACTACAAAAGTACCAAGCAGAGATCCATAAAATGCTGCCTGAATTCGATGAACGCCGACTCGACCAGATACCTTGAGCACAAAATATCGAAGCGGATGGACTCGCCAAGTTAGCACAAAATACTTTTTGGGGTGTGTAGACAATAAATTGCGTCAAGAAAATAAAATCAAGACCGAAAAATATCGCGACAATCGTAGTATTTGATTTTGAATATTTGAGTGTACAATCTCTATGAATCCTCTAATTCTTCTTTTCAATAGTAAATAAATTCAAGGGCCTTTGAGCTTGATCTTGAATCTATGTTTGTTGCTACGAACGATGATCTTGTTCTTGAGCTTGAGCTTGATTGTTTGAACTTGACCTTGATTTGTTCTTCGTTCTTGAGCTTGAATTTGATATCTTGAAGCCTGAACTTGTAGAGAAATTTTCGGCGTTTGATCCACGAGCTCTCTCTTGCTTCTTGTTATAACTTCCGGTGTCTTTTCTGAGTTATGAAGACCCCTATTTATAGTTGTGGGAGGGAAGAGTTATGATAAGAACAAACTCTTTCTGACCAATCAAATTGAAGTGTGACATGGCCGCATTTGATTGTCCAGAACTTGTCACTTGCACACATGGCACGATTTCATTGGCCTTTTAGTGTGACTTGGCATGCCTTGTCATTTTGACATGTGGCACAATCCTATTGGCTCTTCTGTTTGACTAGGCGCGCCACGTCATTTGACATGTGGCACCAAACTGGGCCTCTAGGAAGATGACATAGTGGGCTTAGTGAAGTGGGCTCATCACTTTAGCCCAATTAAATGGGCTAGCCCAATGGATTAAGACTTATTTATTTAATCCATATATATTGGACTTATACAATTAATTCAATTATATTAGCCCATAATATTTATTTGGACCAATATATCTTGAATTTAAAATATAGATCAAATTACTTTTATGGATTTAAATCCAGTAAATTTTGTATGCCTACAGGGTGGTCTTTAACTTTTGACATTCGATTGTCCCGTGGATAAAATTTGATGATTAAAAGTTAAAAGTATTGTTCGTGAGGCAAGTGAGAAACAACACTCGATAAACTTGAAGTTCTTCCTATGAGGCAAGCATGTACAAAAAATTTAAAACCATCAACTTTGAGGGCTATTTGTGTACTTCACCCGTTTTTGTTCAATTTCTTTTAATTACACATAAGGAAATGGTACGAGAAGAATGGGGTAGAGGATATGAGAAAACAAACCTTCATCTCCGTGAGGGACGTTTGGACAATTCACCAAATGAGTTTACCTTTAATTTACCAAAAAATGAATGAATTGATTGTTAACAATTAAGATGTTTAAGGATAAATATTAGTAGTACACTTTGTCACATAATTTTGCCAATACTTAATGCTTATTAATTACTTTTCGTTTAGCTAAGTCAAACTAGCTCTAATATAGTGCTTGGCCAATAGTAGAGGAACTAAAAGCAAATAGATAACGCAATAACTCAGGGATTATAAACACTATTTCTCTGTTCTTTTTCTTACGACCCATTCTTTTGGCGTATATTGTACTTAGCGTGCCTAAGTACAAATGATACTAATAATCAACATAGGATGACTACTAGCCTGTTTGGCCAAGCTGCTCAAAGTTAAAAGTAGCTTTTTCAACCAAAAAAAAATAATCAAAGTTGAAGTGTTTGGCCCAGTTTTTAGTGGAAAAAAATATTTTTGAGTAGAAGCAGAAAAAAGTAACTTCTCTCAAAGAACAATTTTTTTAAAAATACTTTTGAGAAAAATACACTTAGAAGCAATTTTTAAAAGTTTGGCTAAACACTAATTGCTACTCAAAAGTGCTTTTCAAATAAATTAATCAAACACTGAAGGAAAATATTTTATTATAAATTTCTGATAGCTCTCTACAAATCTCACAAATCTCCACACATAAAATAAAGTATCATTACCCCTATTTATAACAGTATGAAACCTATTTCAACTAGAAACAGGAAATCCTATTCCTATATTTATTCTAACTGCAAATCCTATTTAGAAATGAATTAAATAAACGAAAACCTAAATAATTAAGGTTTCCTACTACAACTTTGAATTAATTTTCCAACATTCTCCCTTAATTCAAAGTTTTATAAGTCTGACTTGTCGTTGTGTAGTTATGTTGGAGCACTTCTCTCCAACTCTCACTTTTGATGAAGCACATGTCTTCATCTCTCGATTTTTGTTGAAGCACCTGTCTCCAACTCACGTTGATGCACTTTTGTCACCAACCGTTGATGCACTTTGTCACCAACACTCAATTTTGTTGAAGCCCCTGTCTCCAATTCACGTTGATGCACTTTGTCACCAACCGTTGATGCACTTTGTCATAAACACCCAATTTTGTTGAAGCCCCTGTCTCCAACTCACGTTGATGCACTTTGTCACCAACCGTTGATGCACTTTGTCACCAACACCCAATTTCGTTGAAACTCATAATCAACTTCCAACTTTTTTTAAACCTCTCGAACTTTTAGAGAAGAGCTTCTTCATCTTGTGCCATATTGCACCTCTTTAAACTTGTTTTTTTTCTTGAATCTGTCATGAAACTTTTCATTGAATAACCTAATTTTGTCAACAACTATCTATGATTTTGCCAACATATTTTTTTTGGCCAGACGGGCGGCACACATTGGCTAGCACCGCCCGCCGGCAACGGAAGCTACTTGATTCTCTCCTAAGATCGTAGAAGATCTAATACCAATATGAAGGAAAATATTTTATTATAAATTTCTGATAGCTCTCTACAAATCTCACAAATCTCCACACATAAAATAAAGTATCAATACCCCTATTTATAATACTATGAAACCTATTTCAACTAGGAACAAGAAAGCCTATTCTTATATTTATTCTAACTGCAAATCCTATTTAGAAATGAATTAAATAAACCAAATCCTAAATAATTAAGGTTTCCTACTACAACTTTGAATTAATTTTCCAACAAACGCAAACACTGCTTCTCACAAAAAGTACTTTTAAAAAAATCACTTTTGAGAAATAACACTTCTCAAAATAAGCTGATTTTTGCAGCTTGACAAAGGCTATAGGTATTATTAGGTAACCACAAAAGGTAAGAGGAGGGAAAAACAATTAAACCTAGTAAACTCCTTTATTTTTCCAGATTTGTCATCCCGATCTCTATATTCTACAAAGTTTCATTCAAACACTTCTACTCGATCAAAATGAATATTTTAAACTGCTATCAACAGCAGCAAGATGTTCAATACCCAAGGACTCGTCTTTAAACTGCTCCACACATCTCTGTTTCAAAATTGTCCCAAAATTCTCTTAATTTCGCAATTTAGTTGTTTAATTTTTTTGGTTCTTATTGAGATTATTACAATGACACCAATGGTGATTCGTTTATTTGTTGACAAGGCAACTTTTTCCAGTGAGAAGGGATTGCCGGGCAATTAACGGGGATCCAGGGTTAATCTCAGTTCCGGATGAATTTGTTTTTGCCAAAGTCGGTGAGATGGTAATTTGGTAACAAAGAAAACGTAATTTCGGCGGGTGTTGTCTCTTTTTTTAGCCGGAATTCTTCTGTTTCCGTTTACTGTTTCTTCCTTATCTCTCTCCAAAATTTGTCTTTTTTGTTTTCTGACGTGGCTTTTTAATATTGGTCATATTTTCTGCATACCTCAAGTGGTACTCACTCGTTGAACTTAGTTTAGGATTGTAAAATATGTGTTCAATTGACACAGATTAAGTATAAATAAAGTGTTCAATAGGTACGCGCATTAATTTAAGTGTCTAAATGAAGAATTAGGACAAGTTTAAGGTGCTGTATATGTATTCAACCTAGTTGCAAAGAAGAAGATGATGATGTGGATATATGCATCTGACATGGATCTGATGTGTTATCCATGTCAGGGGAAGTGAGACTCACGCATATAAGGAGGGGTTTAAACTATTCATTTTGATAGAGTACAAGTGTTCCAATAAAATTTCGTAAAACAGAGGGACTAAAATGACAAACTAGAACAAGTATAGGAGTTTACTAGACTATTCTGCCAAAATAGAAGAGTGAATTCAATTCACTACAGTTCGCAGCGCACACTCGATTTCGACACCGAGAAGCAAAAAAGCAATGGAACCTTCACTTCATCTTCAAGTTTTCTTGAATTTCGAGACAGACGCATAGCATATCCAATTCCTCACGTCACTGAATCAACAAAACCAACTATTTATACGGTCTCTCTCTCTCTCTTCCCATCCTTACCCCGTGAGCTCAGTAAAGTTTGCATCTTTAATACTCCTTCTATTGTGGTAAAAGTATTTTTTTTAAATCTGCAGAAATCAAAGAACCCCATTTGTGAATTTGAACTAAAATTGTTAGTTCCTTTTTTTCTTTTTTGTAGAAATGGAGTTAGGGCTGGTCACCCTGCTAAGAGCTGCATGGATTGCTGCAACTTTGCCAATTGTTATTGCTTTGATTCCTTCCTCAAAGCTTAGGTCTTTTCAACAGTTCTTGTTAGGGTTTGCTAAGCGTGGCAAGATTGTGCAGTCTTCCTCAAATGTAAGTGTTACGACCCCAAACCCCGATCGTGATGGCGCCCAACACATTGCTAGGCAAGCCCGACCATTTACACAACCTTAGCCAAATAACCTATATAAATAAATAAGTGTTCACTACTATAATACCAATTTAGTACGGAAATTCTGATATAATCTCTAACATTCGAAAAACCCCAAAATAAAATACTAAATAGCCCACTGAATCTGGTGTCACGAACATGAGCCTCTAAAACAGATCATCCACCTATTACAAATCCGACTAGGAAAATTACGAATAAAATAATAAAGATAGATGGGAGAGATCAGAGCTGCGAACGCCATGCAGCTACCTTGATACTCCCGGATAATGCTGCTCAGCTAACACGAGTCCTCACTCACCCTGTGGTGTACCTGAATCTGCACACAAGGTGCAAGGAGTTTGTGAGTACTTCCAACTCAGAAAGTAATAAATATAAATAAGGTCTGAGGATAAGAAATCCTAAATAAACACAAAGTAAAGCTAAAAATACCATTAAACAACAATACAGTTAGAATAAACATCACACAGATGAAGAAATAAATAACAATTAAATATGCAAATGCAACTCATACACCGGTACCTCCAGTACCCCGCTGCGGCCGTGCAGCCCGCTCCATTTATTTAACGTCGACGGCGCTCACTGGGGGTGTGCAGACTCCGGGAGGGGCCCCTTACGGCCCAAGCGCAATAATAAGCCATCTCGTGGCATCAAACAGGCCCTTGGCCTCATATCAATATCATTATAATACTGCTGCGGCGTGCAACCCGATCCCATACTCAGTCCAAAAATCACATAATAGTATAAAAATATTCAACCCAAACTTCATTTAAAAATATTAATTAAGTTCCTACTTTTAGAAAAATGGCTGAGTTTACAAAAACAGTGTTAAATACCAGGACTGAGTTCAATATCTAGAAATATGGTAAGAAACCAGTAAAAATAATCCCTGAAGGATTCAAGTAGTTGGCACGAAGCCCAAATATAACAATTAATTCATTTTTTTTATAAGGATATCACAAAACTACAATCAATTAGGTAGTAATTTTATTAAGCGGGACGGACCGAGTCACAATCCCCGATGGTGCTCTACCCCACGCCCGTTATCCGGCGTGCAAGTCACCTCACATAGCACTACATTGTGCAAATTCGGGGTTTCAAACCCTCAACACAGCATTTACATTTATTACTAACCTCAAGCCGGCCAAGGTCCTAGCTTGCTATGCCCTTGCCTTTCGAATTCACCTCTTCGTGCGTCGAATCTGACCAAAACCACAACGAATATGTCACAATATGCTAAGGGAATATAACCCAATCGAAAAGACTCGAAAAACATCGAAAATCACGAAGTTGGCAAAACCCTAGCCCCGGGCCCACGTCTCAAAAAATTGTAAAATTCACATCACCGGATTCCTTATCTCGCCGCGAGTCCATGCATATAAAGAATACCAAAATCGGAGTCCAAATGACCCCTCAAATTTTCATTTTTGTTCTCTTAGGTTTCAAGCCCTAAACCACCATTTTTGACCCTAATTCCTTGAGTTTTCAGTCTAATTTCGTGTGTTTGCACCATAAAATCGTGTTTTTGGTTTAGAAATTCTTACCTCAATGAAGTCCCTTGATTCCTCTCCTCCAAGTCGGCCAAATTCTCCAAGTCCGAAGTGAAAATATGAAACCCTTTCAAAAATTCGCGAAGGGAAATAAAAACTATTCTGACCAGTTATTTCCGCATCTAGGGCTCCATGGCCGCATCTGCGGCTCCCGTTTTTGCGGTCAATACACTTCTCACAAGGAACCTGGTTTTTCTGTGGAAAGGAAAAGCACTTCTGGAATGGTTCACTTGCCATGATCATGCCTCATCCATTGGGGGAAAAGTGCAAAACTCAATGGCCTTGTCAACAACTGAAGAAGAATCTCAAAACAAGAGGACCCAACACATTGAGGAGTGGGACTATCTTCTGAGGGACAATATGAAGAAAGGGTTGATCTGTGCAAAGTCATGCAGAACAGAAGACCAAATTCCAGATATCTNCTCATGGGGACTTCAACTGACGAGAAGCATACGCAATAACTCTACCCTCCTGCATCAAAACACAACCAATCCCAACTCTCGAAGCATCGCAATATACCGTATACGGTCCTGAAGTTGATGACAAGACTAACACTGGAGCTGTGATCAAAGCTGTCTTGAGCTTCTGAAAGCTCTCCTCACACTCGTCCGACCATACAAATGCGACACCCTTCTGAGTCAACTTGGTTAAGGGCGATGCAATACAGGAAAATCCCTGCACAAAACGGCGATAGTACCCTGCCAACCCTAGGAAGCTGCGAATCTCTGTGGCTGAGGTCGGTCTAGGCCAACTCTGCACCGCCTCTATCTTCTTTGGGTTAACCTGAATACCCCCACTGGACACCACATGTCCCAAGAAAGCCACTGAACCAAGCCAGAACTCACATTTGGAGAACTTTGCATAAAGCCTCTCCTCCCTTAATCTCTGCAATACAACTCTCAAATGTTGCGCGTGCTCCTCCTGACTGCGCGAGTATACCAGTATGTCATCAATGAATACTATGACAAATGAATCCAGGTAAGGCCGGAACACACTGTTCATCAGGTGCATGAAAGCTGCTGGGGCATTGGTCAGCCCGAAAGACATGACAAGAAATTCATAGTGACCATATCTAGTCCTGAAAGCAGTCTTATGAATATCTGAGTCCATGATTTTTAACTGGTGGTAACCCGAACGGAGATCAATTTTTGAGAACACCCTTGCTCCCTGAAGCTGGTCAAATAAATCATCAATACGAGGTAAGGGGTACTTATTTTTAATTGTTACCTTGTTCAACTGCCTATAATCGATGCACATTCTCATCGTGCCATCCTTCTTCTTTACAAATAGAACTGGTGCACCCCAAGGTGACACACTAGGCCGAATGAACCCCTTATCCAGGAGCTCCTGAAGCTGCTCCTTCAATTCTTTCAACTCCGCTGGTGCCATGCGATATGGTGGAATAGAAATGGTCTGAGTGCCCGGCACCAGGTCAATGCCAAAATCAATGTCCCTGTCCGGCGGCATACCCGACAGGTCTGCAGGAAACACATCGGGAAACTCCCTCACAACGGGAACCGACTCAATGCTGGGGCTTTCAGCTCCCACATCTCTCACAAACGCCAAATAGGAAAGACAACCCTTTTCAACCATACGCTGGGCCTTCAAGAAAGAAATAACTCTGCTAGGAACATAGTCAGTCACACCACGCCACTCGATGCGCGGTACACCCGGCATGGCCAAAGTGACTGTCTTAGCATAACAGTCTAGAATAGCATGACACGGAGATAACCAATCCATGCCCAGGATAATATCGAAATCTACCATATTCAGTAGCAATAAATCAACTCGGGTCTCCAGACCCCCAATAGCCACCAAACACGACTAGTATACATGGTCCACAATAATAGTGTCGCCCACCGGGGTAGACACATGAACATGTAAGGTAAGACACCCTCGAGTCGTACCCAAATGATGAGCAAAGTATGAAGATACATATGAATAGGTAGAACCGGGATCAAATAATACCGAGGCGTCTCTGTGACAGACTGAAATAATACCTGTAATGACAGCGTCTGAAGCAATGGCATCTGTCCTGCCCGGCATCGCGTAGAAACGAGCCTGGCCACCGCCTGATCGATCTCCACCTCTGGGGCGGCCCCTGGCTGCCTGATCTCCACCCTTAGCTGACTGGGCGGGTGGTGAAGTAACTGGAGCAGAAGTCGAGGGCTGACCCTCTGCTGATGTTGTCTGCTACGAAGGCGAGGGCACTGCCTCCTAAAATGACCCAACTCTCCGCACTCATAGCAGCTGCCCGGTACTGAAGATGGGGACTGATGAAAACCTCTCGCACCGGAGTGACTAGCAGGTGCGCTCGGCACAGAAGAACCCTGAATTGATGGGGCATGAGATGAACTCTGAGATGGGAGAGCGCTGAGTGAAGTCTGACCCTGCTGGGGCCCATGATGACCACGACCTGAAGATCCCCCACGATATTCTGGACGAGCTGACTGAGCAGGCCTGAAAGAGAGACCTCTACCCTGCTGGAACTGACCCCTCGAAGGAGCACCACTGAAGCTGCCCGATCCACGAGGCCTCTTAGCCTCCCTCTCCTCTCGCTCTCTACGGCGAACGGACTCAATCTCACGAGCAATGTCTACCACCTCCTCAAACGTAGCACCCAGTACTCTCTCTCTAGTCATCAGAATACGGAGATGATAGTTAAGACCATCCACAAATCTCCTGATCCTCTCGCGATCTGTTGGAACCATCCAAGTAGCATGACGAGCCAGCTGGGAAAACCTCACCTCATACTGAGTCACTGTCATGTCTGCCTGTGTCAACCACTCAAACTGCCTACGCAACTCTTCCCTGCGGGACTAGGCTCTGATACCACCTTGTCACGACCCAAACCCCGGTCGTGATGGCGCCCAACACATTGCTAGGCAAGCCCGACCATTTCCACAACCTTAGCCAATCAATCTAGATAAATAAACAAATATTCACTACTAAAATACCAATTTAGTACGAAAATTCTGAAATAATCTCTAACATTCGAAAATCCCAAAATAAAATACTAAATACTAATCAACCCACAGAATCTGGTGTCACGAACATGAGCCTCTAAAACAGATTATCCACCTATTACAAGTCCGACTAGGAAAATTACGAATAAAATAATAAGGATAGATGGGAGAGATCAGGGCTGCGAACGCCATGTAGCTACCTTGATACTCCCGGATAATGCTGCTCAGCTAACACGAGTCCTCACTCACCCTGTGGTGTACCTGAATCTGCACACAAGGTGCAGGGAGTATTGTGAGTACTTCCAAC
>NC_031989.1:2323937-2378021 GCF_001879085.1 Nicotiana attenuata
AACTCTTCCCTGCGGGACTGAGGTATATACTTCTCCAGAAAAAGAGCTGAGAACTGCTGCCAAGTCAGAGGTGCTGCACCGGCAGGCCTACGCCTCTCAAAGTCCTCCCACCAAGTAAGAGCATCCCCCGTGAACTGAAAAGTAGTAAATGCCACACCACTCGACTCAAGGATCCCTGCCGTACGGAGCATACGTTGGCATCTGTCAAGAAAACTCTGGGCATCCTCGCCCTCAGCACCACCGAATGTCGGAGGCTGGAGTCTACCAAACCTCTCGAGACGACGCTGCTCATCGTCTGGCATAGCTGGAACCACAAAACCCTGAGCTGGTGCAACCTGCTGAGCTGGAGGTGCCTCCGGTGTCTGTAGCCCCTGCACTCCCTGTGCAGGTGTGCGAGCATCGGGGGTCTGATTGCCTCCCCCGCTCCGTGAGGTAGCTGCGGCCGCTGTGGTGGCTGAAACTGCTTGAGCCAAACCAGTACAGACCGTCAAGATCTGTGCCAAGGTCTCCTGAAGACCCGGAATCACAATAGGCACAGCTGGTGCCTGAGCAGGTGCTGCTGGAGTCTCCACCGCTGGAGCCTGATCCTGAGCTGGGGCAATCATAGGATTAGCAGGTACTGCCCCGGCTACTCTACCCCTTCCACGACCACGACCGCGCCCACGGCCTCTGGCGGCCTGAGTAGGTGGCACTGGTGGTCGTCCGTCACGTTCGGTAGCTCGTGTTCTCACCATCTGTGAGAGAATAGAATAACAAAGATTTAGTTCACAGTTCAACAAAGCCGCACGACAAGAGTTTCAAGAATATGGAGTATTTCCTAAAGGTTCTGCAGCCTCTCGAGGATAAGTACAGACGTCTCCGTACCGATCCACGAGACTCTACTAAACCGGCTCATGATTCGCGAGACCAAGTAACCTAGGCTCTGATACCACCTTGTCACGACCCAAACCCCGGTCGTGATGGCGCCCAACACATTGCTAGGCAAGCCCGACCATTTACACAACCTTAGCCAAATAATCTAAATAAATAAATAAATGTTCACTACTATAATACCAATTTAGTGCGGAAATTCTGATATAATCTCTAACATTCGAAAACCCCAAAATAAAATACTAAATAGCCCACAGAATCTGGTGTCACGAACATGAGCCTCTAGAAGCAGATTATTCACCTATTACAAGTCCGACTAGGAAAAATATACGAATAAAATAATAAAAGATAGAAGGGAGAGATCAAGGCTGCGAACGCCATGCAGCTACCTCGACACTCCCAGATAATTGCTGCTCAGCTAACAAGCCCTCACTCACCCTTTGGTGTACCTGGATCTGCACACAAGGTGCAGGGAGTATTGTGAGTACTTCCAACTCAGAAAGTAATAAATATAAATAAGGTCTGAGGATAAGAAATCCTAAATAAACACAAAGTAAAGCTAAAAATACCATTAAACAACAATACAGTTAGAATAAACATCACACAGATGAAGAAATAAATAACAATTAAATATGCAAATGCAACACATAAACCGGTACCTCCAGTACCCCGCTGCGGCCGTGCAGCCCGCTCCATTTATTTAACGTCGACGGCGCTCACTGGGGGTGTGCAGACTCCGGGAGGGGCCCCTTACGGCCCAAGCGCAATAATAAGCCATCTCGTGACATCAAACAGGCCCTTGGCCTCATATCAATATCATATAATACTGCTGCGGCGTGCAGCCCGATCCCATACTCAGTCCAAAAATCACACAATAGTATAAAAATTTTCAATCCAAACTTCATTTAAAAATATTAATTAAGTTCCTACTTTTAGAAAAATGGCTGAGTTTACAAAAAAAGTGTTAAATACCAGGACTGAGTTCAATATCTAGAAATATAGTAAGAAACCAGTAAAAATAATCCCTGAAGGATTCAAGTAGTTGGCACGAAGCCCAAATATAACAATTAATTCATTTTTTTTATAAGGATATCACAAAACTACAATCAATTAGGTAGTAATTTTATTAAGCGGGACGGACCGAGTCAAAATCCCCGACGATGCTCTACCCCACGCCCGTTATCCGGCGTGCAAGTCACCTCACATAGCACTACATTGTGCAAATTCGGGGTTTCAAACCCTCAACACAGCATTTACATTTATTACTAACCTCAAGCCGGCCAAGGTCCTAGCTTGCTATGTCCTTGCCTTTCGAATTCACCTCTTCGTGCGTCGAATCTGACCAAAACCACAACGAATATGTCACAATATGCTAAGGGAATATAACCCAATCGAAAAGACTCGAAAAACATCGAAAATCACGAAGTTGGCAAAACCCGAGCCCCGGGCCCACGTCTCGAAAAATTATAAAATTTACATCACCGGATTCCTTATCTCGCCGCGAGTCCATGCATATAAAGAATACCAAAATCGGAGTCCAAATGACCCCTCAAATTCCCATTTTTGTTCTCTTAGGTTTCAAGCCCTAAACCACCATTTTTGACCCTAATTTCTTGAGTTTTCAGTCTAATTTCGTGTGTTTGCACCATAAAATCGTGTTTTTGGTTTAGAAATTCTTACCTCAATGAAGTCCCTTGATTCCTCTCCTCCAAGTCGGCCAAATTCTCCAAGTCCGAAGTGAAAATATGAAACCCTATCAAAAATTCGCGAAGGGAAATAAAAACTATTCTGACCAGTTATTTCCGCATCTGCGGCTCCATGGCCGCATCTGCGGCTCCCGCTTTTGCGGTCAATGCACCGCTTCTGCGGACGTATCTGCTTCTGCGGTTTAACATCCGCTCCTGCGCCTCCCGCTTCTGCGGACAGATTAACACATCTGCGGATCCCCATAAGAGCTCAAATACCGCATCTACGGTCCTCCGGTCGCATCTGCGACTCCGCAGATGTGGTCACCAATTCCGCACCTGCGGTCCCTGCCGCTTCTGCGTCTCTCCTCTCGCTTCTGCGGTACCGCTTCTGCGGTCCCAATTCCGCAGAAGCGAAAATAGCAGAAGCAGCACAGGTTCTGCAAATCTCTTAAGTTCAAAACTTCCCGTTAGCCATCCGAAATCACCCCGAGGCCCTCGGGACCTCAACCAAAAATACAAGCATGATCCAATACCTTATTCAAACTTGCTCCAATCATTAAAACACCTCAAACAACACTAAAACCATCATTTCTCATCGAATTCAAGCCTAAGTTCTTCTAAAACTTCCGAAACACGCATTCGATCAGAAACCCAACCAAAACACCTCCGAATGACCTGAAATTTTGCACACACATCCAAAATCACCTAACGAAGCTACTGCAACTCTCGGAATCTCATTCCGACCCTCGGATCAAAATCTCACCTACCAACCGGAATTCGCCAAAATACCAACTTCGCCAATTCAAGCCTAATTCTACAACGAACCTCCAAAATCAATTCCGATCGCACTCCTAAGTCACAAATCATCCCCCGAAGCTAACCAAATCACCGGAATTCACATCCGAGCCCTCTAACACAAAAGTCAACATCCGGTTGACTTTTCCAACTTAAGCCTTCTTAAAAGAGACTAAGTGTCTCATTTCTTATCAAGACCATTCCAAACCAACTCTAACACATCAAATACTGATAATGAAACATGAAGAAATATAACATGGGAAAAACGGGGCGGTAACTCGCGTGACGACAGGTCGGGTCGTCACAGTAAGTATGCCATTTGAAAACTCGTTTCTTGTGCTCGGATCCAGGATTTTAATTTGATCGGTTCAACTTTTAAATTTTCAGCACTTAAACTTTTACACACTTGAAATAATAGGCTCAAAATGTAATCTTTTTAAAATATTTGGTTATTTTCCGCATATATGTCTAGACTCTGTGTCGAAAATGGCGAGACCCGTTGTTTACATGCTCCATCCGCCATTGTTCTTGCGTGTTCGCGTTCTTACTATGGGCTCGTCATTCGACATTACCAAAACATTTTAGCACTCATAGTTCAATTGATTAGTAATTTATTTCTAAATTGATCAATGTGCATTGTTGGGTCGTCGTGCAGTTTTGGGGTGAGAAATCAAATAAATCAAGCTAAGAAAACATTTGTAGTGCTGATAAGATATTGAGACTTCAGGATTTGATAGTTTTTCTGTGTTGTATAATCCGAGGTCAACTGACTTTATTGACCTGTCATTCCCTTTGGCCTGTTTGTTCAATTGCAGAAACTCTTTGTTCCACAGAAACTCTTCATTCACTTCTATGTTTTAGCTTTTATTTGGACAACACTTCTGTCAGATGCCTTATTCGAGCAGGTTATTATTGGCCCACAATGTAGAAGGAAGTCGCCGATTACGTCAAGAAGTGAGAACAGTGCCAAAAGTATGCTCCTATGATACGCCAAGTGGGCGAACACCTCCACTCTGTTACATCGCCATAGCCGTTCATCAAATGGGGAATGTACATCATCAGACCACTCCCAGCAGGGTAAGGTAATGTACGTTTTCTTTTGGTTTTAAGTGACTATTTCTCCAAATGGTTAGAAGCAGGTGCGTTTATCCAAATACGCAACACATGAAGTTATCACATTCATATGGAGAAATATCATATGTCGCTTCGGCATCCCTAAAGAAATCAGTTGTGACAACGAACCCCAATTCACCGGAAAGAAGACTGCCGAGTCCTTCGAAAAATGGCATATCAAGTGGATTCTCTCCATGCCATATCACCCTGCCGATAACGGTCAGGCTGAAGCCTCCAACAAAACAATATTGAATATCTTGAAGAAAAAGCTTGAGGACGCCAAAGGACTATGGCCGAAATTACTACCAGAAGTTTTGTAGGCATATCGCACCACGCCAAAAACAAGCACAAGAGAAATGTCATATTCACTAGTCTACAGGACTGACGTCGTGATACCAGTCGAGGTAGGAGAACCCAGTTTGAGATATTCTAATGAAAGCGGATCAAGCAATAATGAGAACATACAACAAGACCTCGACGAAGCAGAGGAGCGAAAAGACATGGCTTACATAAGAACGGTAGCCCAAAATCAACAAGAAGAACGGTACTACAACAAAAAAGCCAAAGTACGACCACTCAAAGTCGGAGACTATGTACTCAAGGCCAAAACTCAAGCGAGCAAAGACTCGAGTGAAGGCAAACTAGGAACCAATTGGGACGGGCCATATAAAATCACGACATCGGCAAATAAAGGTTTATTCTAACTAGAAACAATGGAGGGAAAGCTACTACAAAATAATTGGAACATCGCCCACCTCAAATACTTCAACTTCTGAAAACAGACGCCCTCCACGTCGTACTCTTTTTCCCTCACCCAGATTTTGTCCTAGTTGGGTTTTCTCGGGGAGGTTTTTAATGAGGCGACAAAGGGAACGTCTCGAAGTTCAAGAATATTTCATCGCCCCGCATGCCGGCTACTTCTCATCATCATAACAAGAATCAGAGGCAAGCCTGTCCGCATCATCATCAACATCATCACCACCAGGCGTACCTGGGGCGTAACCACAAGCTTCACGGGCCGCACGTGCCTTAACACGGACACCCTCGAGTTCTACTTTGGAAATTTTCCCGTCGACTTTCAAAGACTTATACACGTCGAGATGAGCCTCGACGTGAAACCACATCTCATAAAACTCCCGCGGCACATCGCGATCGGCAGAACTATGAGACGTAGATGGCTGTGACTGCCGTCGCACTTCCTCAGCCTTCAAGACAACGACCTGCTCGTTCAATCCAGACAACTCCGCCTCCAGATCCTGGATCCGTTCTTCTAACCTCGCCACCTTAAGCGCAAACGTCTTCACCTCATTATCTCGTTCGGACCTACAAACGCGAAGGGCATCTTCTAAGGCTGCCGCTTCAGACATGGCGACCATTCCGCCTTTGTCGGCACGAGTCAATTCCTCGACCTTAGAGCTCAACTCGCCCCTTAGATCGACAACCTCCGCCTCCCTCTGCCCAAGTTCAGTAGTTAAGGACGCCACTCGAGTTTGAAGGTCAACATTTTCAGTTATCACCCCCTTGCTCACCTCGATCTCGTCCTCCTTGGCCTTTAGAGCTCCCTCAAGCTCGCTGCACCTACCAATGGTTCTCATTATCTCATCATCCCTCTCCTTTAGCTCTTCATTTTTCTTCGCCAACTCCTCATCTTTCTGTTTAAGCCCATCACGAAATAGCTGAAATTCGTTAGCCTGGTTAAAGACGTCGGCCAGCGTTCGGTGCTTAGTACGGTACTCCTTGTACTTAGAGGTCACTTTATTAAAGACGCTCGTCCTCCGCTCCTCTCGCCAGTCACGCTCGATCTCCATAATAAGAGTCTGACATTCAAAAAAAAGAGTCAGTATAAGCAAATTACACATGCAAAACAAATCCTAACACTAAAAAGCACTTACTCGCAGAGCCATGCCAGATATACTCAGTGACAACTCTGCATCGCTCATCGACTGTAGTGCCGTATTCTCAGAAGCCGTACACAAGGGAGCAAATGACGACACCGCACGTTCTGAGTTGGCCAAAAGGTCGTAACCCACGGGGATGATTATGTGCCGGTTAGGACCCTTCGTCCTTACCTCCACACGAGTCTTCCTCTCCAAAAAGGCCCGTACCTCCTCAGGATCAATATCCGAACCAGAATCGTCGTCTCCCTCAAGCACCAATCTATCTCCCCCAACCGCCGATGATGCACCACCTTCTGCGGCCCGTGCAAGCTCTCCGCCATCACGAACCCCCTCAACCCTAGAGGTCCTCATCTCCATAAAGAAATCCACCGTGAAAATGGTTTCTACGTCTGGTGCAGGTGCAGACGTCGCTTCCAAAGCAATGACCTTTTCCGGCTCAATGTCAGCGGCAACGGCCTTCCCGATTTCCACCCTTCGCCTTTTTCTCGATGGTGACTCCTCACCGTTAGATGGTTCGTCTACCAGATGATAGATGGGCCGAGAAGAGATCTCATCCCTCACGGCAACAATTTGGAGGGCGGAGTCCCTCATCGGCGGAGCTTGAGTATGAACTCCCCGAACAGACTCGACCAAAGCAAATTGCATCCCCGCCGACGCGATGTCTTGGCGAAATGCTGGCACTGGAGCTTTCTTCTTGGAAATTCGCCGACCTAGCACCAAAGGGAGGTCGCGTCAACGAGCAATGGTAAACAACAGAAAGCTGAAGCAAAAGTAACAGTTACTAGACGGGACCTTAGGTCCAAAACGCTTGTGGAAAGTCGCCCAATCACGAATCCCCACCATGTGAGGCAACACGCGGACCACCCAATCTTCAATATCGAAGACAGGAGATGGTGCATGCCTTTCAGCTGAAAAACAAAGAAACCACAAGTGAGCTGAAAACAAAAGGACGAAAGAAGATAACGTGCATACGACAAAGACACTTACGATTATGATTCCACTGCTCGGGAAACACAGTCGGGTTCACCACCAAGTGCTCGGTCTTGATAAAGAAGTACTTATGCCAGAACTTTCGATTCGTTCTACCATCCATTCCGACTACTAACCCTCTGGTCCCACGATGTCGTGGGTGTATCATAGTGCCTCTATAAAAACTAGGTTAGAATAAGTGCAGCAGGTGGCGAACATCAACCTCACAGCCAGCCAATTCCGCATACTTCGTCAGCATCAAGAACGCTTTATACAAATAAGGAGAGAGTTGCGCCGGGCAGACGTTGTAAAACCGGAAAAATTCCTCCGCTAGAGAAAGGAGATGAAGAGTACAACCAATCAAGAACGGGTAGACATAGAAGGCACAATACCCGGGTCGATGGACCTCCACGATGTCACCACCGGCCGGAACTATGTCGACGTGGGAAGGTATGTGATATTTGGATCGAAGGTCGGCTATATGGTCCAGTCTCGGAGAGCACCTGAGCCTGAGCAAGAGCAGGAGCAGCCTCCTTTGAAAAATCATTCCTAGCCAAAGGGTTTTTGGGAACTATCTCCTCCGTGGTAGGGAAGCGATCATGCTCTTCAGCCACGAATTCCTTACCGCTAGGAGGAAGGGCTACCGATTACGAAGTGGCATTGGAAACTTCATCATGAGTGTGAGGGGGTTATGACATATTTCAACAATGAAACGTATTATACCAAGCCCGAAGAAGAAGATAACAACTAGGTAAAAAAGAAGGGAATGGAATCGAAGAAGCAAAATCAGGAGCAGAAATTGGGGAAGAAGATCAGAGAAGAACAATACTCACACGAAGTAAATGATGGTGAAAGCTTCCAAAAAATGAAACCCCTCTCTATTTATAAGGTTGGGTGGCGCGAGAATTGAAGCAAAAGACTGTCAATGGCACTAAAATCAAAGCGGCAGACGCATAGACGCTGCCTCAGGAAGATGCGTAATGATGACGCGCGGGGCCATGACATCACCCCACGATAGCCACACCAACCACAACATCGTTGGTTGTGTCGTTCTCTCGTCCTCGATCGATCCGACTATTTCGACACAACCAAATTTCTCCTAAACGAAAGCGAATCAGGTCCGCTTATCGAGGGCGTGCCGGACCACGACCTCAATAAGCGGAGTGACTAACTGTATTGGTCTAAATTTGGCGGCTTGGTAATAATAGATAAATGGGACCAAGGACGGGGTCGACCATGGTGTAATAGCGGGAAGCCATCCTCGAGGGAGCTGTTGTCAAAGACGAGCAGCTGAAGTAGGGAAATAACGGTAAGATAGGTTCAGATGAGGACACAAGGAATATTCCTTTGGATATTCCTTGTTTTGTACTTTTTAGGGTTTCTTGGGAATATCTCTTATAAATAGGAAGAGATAGAGAACAAAAGGGAGATCCTCACTTTTTTGATAAGAACACATTGTAAAGGTTGACTGTAAAAGAATATACAAAAGCTGTCTTGTTTACTGATTATATTATTGAAACACACATTGCTCAATCTTTGTTCACAAGATCCAAAGATTCCATATCCATCTTCACTTCTCATCCTTCCACGAGAAAGGAACACCCCAGTCACACAATAATTGGGGGGTAGATCCTTTTTTATTATATTTATTGTTATTATCTACATTTATTGCATGTTTATATCACCATACTCATTGATAATCATTGAATATTAAATCTGCTATTTAATACTCCTGGACATTACTCATCTCGCAAATATCCTATAATATTTGATCTAGAATATATTTAATCTAACTAAGATTCACCCTTTACTTCATCATTAATTGGTTTAACACTTTTTGGTCACACACCCTTAAATATATACATTAAGGAAAAAAGAAATCTTAATTCCATCTGTAATCTGGCAGAAACCAAATATAAACAGTCCCATCTGTTATACCTTATTATAAGACAGCCCTTCACATTTACTTCTTTGGTCCTTTTCTAAAGAGGCATACAATCCAAAGAGCCACATAGTCTTTTGTGAGTCAAGAAAATCCTAAAAAGAATCAAAGGCAAATATGAGAAGAAGAAAACAAGAAACAATGTAAAACACAAACGGAATCGTCAACTATAAGAAGATGTTCCCTTTTCTCTCACTTTTTGCTGATTGAAAAAAATAAATAAAAAAACTACCTTTTTCTATTCACTTCTCAAAATAATGTACAAAAGCAACACTAGAAATCTGTTATCATCAGTTGTAAGCCATAGTTGTGGATATACTGGGGCAATATATTATCAGCACACACAAAAGCCACTATTAGAAATTGAGTTAAGACTTTATAGACAAAACCATATGGCTTACCAACCAAAAAACCACAGCTCTTTTTCTGTTTCAAAGGCCAGAATGTTCATATCATATTGTAAACCATTGCACCATCGCCAATCAAATGACTAAGATCTCTTGACTTTTACTCAGACGTCACGGGTTCAAGTCCTAAGAACAAATATATCCTGATAAAAAGACTGATTCGGATTAATCAGATAAGTGATTTTTAAATGCCGAATACATGAGGAAAAAAAGAAATTCTAAACATGGCGCTAGGTGCCAAAGACTTCTTAAATGATACAACTCCACCAAAGAGCCACATCTACTACTGTCACTAGTAAACAAAGAGTTTTTGTAGTCGGGGGTGGAGCTAGAGTGCTAACTACGGGTTTGGCAAAATTTAGTAGCTTTAATTCAAATCTTATATTTGTTTTAAAAAATCATTGAATATATGCAAATTACTAATTTAGAACGAGCCCTAAACCATAAGCTTGAAATTCTTGTTCCAGCTCTGTTCGTAGCAATAGCTTAGGTGCTTCTTGCACCACCCAAATCAACAAAGAAATATAGTACTAAGTTTTTGTGTGAAAATACAATCACACATGTTTCATGTTTTTGCATGCAAACTAAGTTAAACAACATTGAATACCTATCCATAAAGATGTGGTGAACCATAAACCACAAATGAAATTGACGATATTGGTCTGTCATCGTTCTTGATAAAACACAATAAGGATGCTTCAACTATAAGAAGATGTTACCTTTTCTTTCTCTTTTTGCTGATTAAAAGATTCAACCTTTTTCAACAGAATCTCATTCACTTCACCCAAAAATACTAGGACTTTACAAAAACAACACTAAAAAATTGTTATCGTCATTCCTAAGCAATGGTTGTGGACATACGGGGCAATACGTAACAAACCAAAAACCACTACAAAACTGTGTTTCGAAAGACTTTATAGACAAAATCACATGTCTCTTTTACTGTTTCAAAGCCACAATATTCGTATCAAATCTAAAGCATGACACCATCAAATAGCGTTGTGAAATATCGAGATTCTTTCACTTGTAGTCCTGAGAGTTGGATTTTAACCAAAGCACATGGTTCGAGTCCTAAGAATAGATAAACTCTTCATAAGTAGAGCTATATTCTTCGAATCCAAGGTTACTCAAACCATGGTCATAAGGGTGGTCAATTGACATTCCTTCGTCGAAAAATTAAGCTGTGAATGTAAGTAAAATATTACTATAACACATACTTTTTTTCACTTGTTTAAAATTTGAACAACCTTGGGAAAATTACTAACTTCACAACTGACTCAAACCATAAAATTTTGGAGCAAGAACCCCCACAATCA
The DNA here is from genome assembly GCF_001879085.1 of Nicotiana attenuata. Classification (NCBI taxonomy): domain Eukaryota; kingdom Viridiplantae; phylum Streptophyta; class Magnoliopsida; order Solanales; family Solanaceae; genus Nicotiana; species Nicotiana attenuata. Next base: position 2,334,936 of record NC_031989.1, read on the forward strand.
TTTTGGCACTAGTAGAACATTATTATTAAGGAAACTGAGCCACAAAATAGTCTTAATTCTCAGAATCACCACCTAACCATAAGCTGCCATGCTAAGAGGTTTTTCAACTTTCAGGGTATTTTTGTTTTAAAGAGAGAGAATAACAAACACTCATACTAAAACAAACTGCATTAAAAAGAGCAGGAGATCACACAGGAAGAGGCCGAATCATACATCAAATCGATTCGGTCATATCCCCACTCTTCCTCTTTAAACTACAATAACAGAAAGCTGCAACAGACCATAGGGAAAAATCCCTGCTTTCTATTGCATCTTTAATTCACCAACGAAAACAAGAAACTAAACAAAGAAAATTGACATTAGAAAAACATTACCAACTAAGGGTATTATTCAAAAACAGACAACCTCGACGACAAACTAAGGCTGGAGATGCTACAAGAACACTTCAAGCAGTGCAATAGGACCAAATCTCATCCTCCCCTGTAGCAGAATCTGCTGCATTCTCATCACTATAATAGTAATTATAGCCACCATTGTTAGCAGTAGCAGCAGTGAAGCAGCAAGATGAAGGCGCCACAAGGTAAGGCATGTTATGGAACGACTGAGCTAAGCTGCTGGCCAAAGATTCAACAGCCAGCCCTTTGTCATCTTCTTGTTCCAAGAATTCCTCTGCACGGTGCTTGAGAGTCTCGAACATGAGCTCGGGCTCGTGCTGCATTGCTCGGAGCACGTCCGCACAGGACGGGCCAGGGACAGAGCGAGTCATGGCGAAGCTGTGAGCGCTATCGCTCTGCACCACGCGCACGACGCTTGGTCCACCAAACAGGTTGTGGAGTCCTCCAAGCGCCTCCTCATAAGCCCCACCCAAAAACATCCCCAGATAATAACCACCACCATCGCCATTACTTCCCAATTCATGTAGTGGCAAGCTTGATTCGCCACCAATGAACTTATCAACCTTCCCATCACTGTCACAAGTCAAGTCGGATAATATTCCCCTCACTGCAGGCTTTTCATCTAAGCGGTGAATTGGAACAATCGGAAACAATTGACCAAAGGCCCAAAAATCAGGAATTGAAGTGAAAATTGACAGATTCACATGGTAAGTGCGGACAGGATCAGCAGCCCCCATAGCCTTTGATACAAAGTCACAGATGCTATCAACAGCAGCAAGATGTTCAATACCCAAGGACCCTTCTTTAAACTGCTCCACACATCTCTGTTTCAACTGATCAGAGTAAAGTACACATGTCTCATACTCTCCACGAACTGCAGCAGCAGATAAATTGCGGTAATCAGCAAGGGCATCTTCATTGAGCGTCTCGGCCATGGATTGGAGGACACCAGAAGACAGATGTGAAGAAGAAACATGAGTACTAGAAGCAGACACGGCTTCGAAAATCAGAATTGAGTGATGAGAAACAATTGCCCTTCCACTTTCGCTGCAAATCACTGGGTGCTTCACGCCCTTACGGTCACATACATATTGAACCGCCTGGACAACTGTGGAGGCATATTCTTGAATGCCATAGCCAACAGAGACATCAGAATCGCATGATTTAGTACCATCATAATCAATTCCAAGCCCCCCACCAGTATCAATGAACTTCATACCCGCACCAAGACGGACTAATTCACAATAAATCTGAGCGGCCTCACCAACACCATCAGCGAGCAATTCCGTAGAAGGGATCTGAGATCCAATGTGAAAATGCAGCAACTGAAGGCAATCCAGCATTCCGGATTCTTCCAGCTTCTTCACTACACGAACAATTTGGGTCGTTGTAAGCCCAAACTTACCCTTTTCTCCAGAAGTGGATCCAAAATGGCCTGAATGCTTGGTCCTGAGCTTAGCCCGAAGTCCAATTACGGGCCGAACAGCCATCTTACGGCTTATATCAATCACAAGGTCAAGCTCCTCCTCTTGTTCAAGCACAATTACAGTGTTCAACATGAGCTTTCTTGCAACCAAAGCAAGCGAAATGTACTCAGCGTCCTTGAAACCATTGCAAACGAGAAGGCCCTCAGCACTGCCCTTGCAGAGACAGCTCATGGCTAACAGGAGCTCGGGTTTAGACCCGGCTTCCAACCCGAACCGGAATGACGACCCGAATTTCACGATATCTTCCACCACGAACCCGTCTTGATTGCATTTCACGGGATAAACACCTTGGTAATGGGCCCCATAGCCCTGGGAATGAACCGCAAGATCAAAAGCCGATTGCAGAGATTCCAACCGGTTTTTTAGCACATCAGGGAAGCGAACAACAAGAGGCAGCTGAAGCCCAAGCCCACCTGAATTTTTCGGATCGGAGGCCTTTTTCACGACCTTGAGAAGGTCAATTTCCTGGTGAGGGAGAGTATCCGTACCATGTGGTCGGACGGAGATATCTCCGTTAGAGTTAACAGAGAAATAAGGAGCTCCCCACCCATCGACCCCGTACAAAGCAGAGGACAAATCCGGAGACCAATGGGAAGCGGCGGCGGAATTTGTCGGAGGTACGCCGGAGGTAAAGAACTCCGGCGCGGGAAGAGAGCTATCCCGAGAGAAGGCATAGCCGAGAGGAGGGGAAACAGCAGCGTCTACACAACAACCTAGGGCCGGCATCTCTTCTTCTTCTGTTAAAAGAATCAAAGAATACAGAAAATTAACCTAAATTAAGGGTTTGTTTTGTACAGATTTAATGATGTTTTTGCCCAATGGTTGTAATAGATGGGGGCTATTAAAACCCGCCGAGGCCGAGGCCCCGGCTACCCCCTCAAAAGAAGCAAAAAAGGAACTGAATCAAAAGATAATCACCCTCTAACACACTCTTACACGATCCAAAAATCCCCACCCTGACTTCAGAAGAAGCTAATTTTTTGGTTTAAACAGAGAATTATAATGTTACAGGTATTAAAGGCAAAAAAAATCTAAAATTCGAACAAGAAAAACACCATACAGATATTGATTTCAGAAGAGGAAACGGAGAAGATGAGAAAAATAGGACGGAAACCTAACGGTAAAGATTTCTGTTATGGGAATTGAGAAGAGAACGTGAAACTAACAACTGTGTAGTGAGCGAGATTTGCATGAGAGGTGACGACGCTTTATATAGGAGGGAAATGCGTGGCTGGGCCGTGGACCCCAGTTTTAGCCCAATTAAATATCTTGACTTTTCTCTTTTTATTTTTATTTTCATGGTAATAACCAGAAAATAAAATTCTAGAAGTTAATTTTCATCTTTGGTGGGCTAAGAGATTCTCTCGGGCCGTGGATAGACAGCGGAGGGTTGCCGCGTGGCAAATTCGGTATTTTACATCATTAACTAATGTAGCGTTTTTACGAGAAGATAAGGTAAGCGTGTTAGGTATGAAATAATCGCGAGAATTTGAGGATATATTGGTAGTTATTTAATACTGTACTACTTTGTGGCTTATGTAATGTTAGGAAGGTTCCTTGGGTTTGGATTTTTGCAATCAAGGGTGCTGTTATCTTATCCTAGTCGGGGATGGCAACGGGACGGAGCGGGTTGGAGCAAAATCGAGACTGCTTAAAATCAATTTCATGAAAATTTAACAGGTGTAGGAAATATTAAATTAAAAACTTTCAAAGTTCTATTGTTTTAGATACATTTCGTGAAAAGTTGTGTATAACCATGGTAAAAGTTGTGTATAACCATGACATGTGTCTTGCATATGGACTTCAATCATTTAACCATGGTAAATTATATGCATTCTCATCTAATTAAATTAATTAATCATAGTGAGTTAATATAGTTTGGTATAAACACCCGGTGCGGGTAAGTATTTTTCATTTATATGGAGAAGGTAAATCTATGCGAGGTTATATGTTCTTCATGTTATAAAACAATAAAAGAAGAAGAAAAGTATTGCAGAGAAAAGTAGGGAGAGAGAGGAAATTCTTATTGATTTTGGGATCAATTACAATGGAATAGAACCCTCTATTTATAGGAGAGGGTGACTTAGCCACCAAGTAATAAACTCTAGAATCTCTCTAAATATAGACATTCACCATAAATAAAATTCTATTTATAACACTCCCCCTTGAATGTCTATTCAATAGATAATGTGCCTCGTTAAAACCTTAACTAAAAGAAAACCCAATGGGAAAAAACTCTAGAAAAGAAAAAAGAGTACACATATCTAATAATACGCCTTTCGGTTGCCTCGTTAAAAACCTTGCAAGGAAAACCCAGTGGGACAAAACCTTGTAAGGGAAAAAGAGTACAACGCGTATTAACTCCCCTTCATGAGAGCATCACTTCACATCCTTAAGCATTTGCATTCCAATCTTGTGCACCATCTTCAAAAGATCTTTGGTAGATATTTGATAAACAATATCAGCCATATTAACTTCAACGAATTTGTTTCACCTTGAAATCATCATCCCTGATAGATGTATTGTCTTGTCATGTCATGCTAGACATATAAGATATTGAAAACTGATTGCACATACCATTGACTTTATACTTTCAAGTGTTTGAACTACATGTTCAAAACTACATGTCTTTCATATGAAACCAATTCTATTTGAATTGTTTCTTCAGACTTAAGATCCTCATATATATATATTTAGCGTTATCATAGATGTCGTCGACAAACATTTTATATCGGTTCCAACCTCCTTATTTTTCATAAAGACATGACATAGAGATCTCTTCATTCATATTTTCAGGTACCTGAATCTCTCATGAGATTTTATGAAGTGTTATGTCATGTGATCTTCTAGATCATTTGTCTCCTTTATTATGATCATTTTGATCATTTGCTCATCTTCTTTATCAAGAAGTTTATTTGAAACCGATTTGTCTATATGCTTTAAGCGTACCATAGACTTTGTCCTTCTAGGACTTAATATGAGCATTTGCAACGAGAATATAGTTACTTTATTTGGGTCAGCAAATGCGTTTGGCATGCTTTGCAATATATTGCAAATGAATTATTTTTATGAACTTCAAGTTCATATTATTTTATTCGAGGATCTAGATGTACACATGATAATTCATTCCATGTAACTTTTTCTCAACTGTTTGTCATGTCTCCCCCTCATGTTAGAAAAACTAACTTGTTTCCTCAACTTTAAGAACTCATCTTTGTGCGTTATGGTGTTAATTAAAATATACACCGCACATCAATAATAATAAGATGGAATTATTTGGTTCCTGACCCTGAACCACTTGTGAGGGGAGAATGTAATATACTTTCGTATATAACCTATATCAAACTGATATAGATAACTTTGTTCTCATAAGCAATAGTTTAGCTATTAAGTAGAGGCACTTAATAAATCATTTTGCTAAACGGACTGTGATGTAAACCAACTTATCAAGATGAACTTCTTGAATAAAAAAATCTGGAAATTATGCTCTAAATTAAATTATTGAGCAAGTTACCTCGCAAACACCATGTTGCGGGTTAATAATAATCGCACATGTAACCATCTCATAGATGCATCTTATGTGGTATACATGGCAGGTGAATGGGCCCATATTCACCTTTGATATTTCGAGCATTCATGGGATTCAATCCCAATTTTAATTGGTCTATTAATTAATGAGAACAAGCAATGTAGGAGAATTCGTAAAGAACTTTCTAGTTCTTTAATATTTACCCATGTGAATCCTCTTTTATTTTTGCACATCATACTTGAATTAACATGGCTAAACCAATTATGCCAACTGGATAAATTATCAATATTGATAAACTTCAGGTTTACACCATGATGTGTGCAATTATGAATAAACTCCAAGTTTATTATGATATGGGTTTTTATATCAATAAATATCCACTTCATTGTGGTATTCTTTTGTTTATGTAGTACAAATTGGAGAATAAAGCGGGTAGCTTTTCACATACATATTACCCCGCTACAAGTTGTAGTAATAGAAGATACTAAATCTTTCCTTTATTTATAGTCTCAATATAATCAACCGCTTTCGCGTATACTTTGGAAACTGAATAAGTTTCTTTGAGACTTATTACAACACAATACCTTATTGGTAATTAATTGTGTTTCTCCAAAATAGTATAATTGGCTCTTGCAGAGTTCTCAATTAATTTTGTAGTACCACATATTCATCAACACCCATATGGTGAATATCTCTTTTATAGAGAAAGTTATACCATTAAGGTTATGGTCAAAATTATATGCAAGATCTGTTTCTTGCATTACCGTTAATCACAATGCCAAAATATTTTGGTGTACAATAGGTACATGACCAATGACCATTCATGCCATAATAATGACATTATTTTCTTATATCATCTCAAACCTCCTTTTAGAGGTGAGTGCGGTATATTCACTACCACTAGCACGTTCATATTCTTTGAAGAATGAATATATATTCATAAATCATATGTTGTCACATTCACATCATGAATGGACCATAATCATCTATATGTGTTTTATAAAATCTCACGTCAAATCGATGACAAATATTTTTCACAGAGTGAAAGATTATTTTGAGAATCCTTATTGTTCTCATTACCACAAATGATGACGATTATAATTTCGTCTATTGCCACGTCCATATCCATTGATACATTCATAGTGATAATTTTGTCTTCTTTCAGACTTATCACATACTGCTATCACATTCTCTTAATGGAATGAGAATGGAGCAAATTCAATGGGACGGGTTTTCAATTCTTTGCCCACAATCATACGTGAATTTGATCATGGCGGGCATAGAAATTTTACCACTTCAGGTGGTTATAATTTCTTACAAACTCCATTAGAGTTATAATCAAACTTTGTTGTCTTTGCTTGTATATAAAATCAAATTATAGAATTTCAAGAATTTAAAAGAGAAAAATAAAGTAAAATACTTACCTGAAATCCAGAATTTAATCATAAAAGAAGTTCATGGAATAATTGACAATCATTATGCTCAATCCCAAAACTTCTACTCAATTTGTTAGAGCCTCGTGCTGATAACGTGTTATAAAACAATAAAAGAAGAAGAAAAGTATTGCAGAGAAAAGTAGGGAGAGAGAGGGAATTCTTATTGATTTTGGGATCAATTACAATGGAATAGAACCCTCTATTTATAGGAGAGGGTGACTTAGCCACCAAGTAATAAACCCTAGAATCTCTCTAAATATAGACATTCACCATAAATAAAATTCTATTTATAACACTTCAGTTAATTTGTTTCCTTTTTCTTATATGAAAGAATAAATTATAAAGATTCAGATAATTAAATTAGATTTTCCATTCTGTATGTCATATCTTATGAAAGGAATGACTCATTGGCTTTGGATTTTTGCAATTGAGGGGTGCTATCTATTCAGTTTGTGAGTCAATTAACTAGCTTTCTTTTTCTTATATGGATAATTAAATTAAAACAATTCAATGTGATTCCCTTTTTTTTGGATTTAAATAAGGAGATAAAATTTATATGTGTGTATACGGTTGAAACCGAGTTCGTCCATTGTATGACCAGCGAGGCTGAAACGTGACAGGTCAGATCTCGAGCCCGGGTTATATCGAACCAAGGCACGAAGTTAAATTGTTGAGCTCTGACTCCAGGACCGAACGAGGGAACTTTGTCGAGCCAAATAACGGAAGACCAAAATATCCGGGATCGGTTGGAGATCACGACGGAAATCTCGGCACGTATCAAGGAGATGCCAATTAAATAGCAAATCATGAGATTGGTTACCTTTTATAGAATTGTATCAAGTGTAGGACTCTCATATTATATAAAAGGAGGTTTGATCATTTGTAAAATACATTGTAATACGTACCAAAAAGCAATACACTGTTATTTCTTGTTCTTATCATCTTGTTATCCTCTTCTAACATCAGTTGAGGCATTTCTTGGCTCGAGGGTAATCAAACTAAGGGTGTTAAACGGGTGGCCGGGCCGGGCCGGGCCGGGTAGGGAAAAGTTGAAACCGTTCGGGTTTCGAACCAGGCCGGTTACGGGTTAGGGTTACCGGGCTTAAGGGGTTCGAGTCCATCCGGGTAAAAAATGAACCGTAAGGGTTACGGGTCCAGGGGCCGGGCCGGGTTAGTATAATTTTTTTTTTCTTGTATTTTGTATACCTATTGTAAGTTATATTAATATAAAGTAAAAATATAAAGAATACAATGAAGATGGGACAAAAATTGCACTATTAAATTGCAAGTGCTTTTCTTATTTCAAACTTACAAATTGAAGTTTGCATTTAACAACAAGTAAATTAACGAAAAAAGAGTAAAACTAAATTTTCATGCATAATAATACTTCAAATTAATCTAACAAACTAAAATATTAAGCATAAATACGTCTAATAATTTTAAAATAACACAAATTGTCTCAAATCAACTTAAATACGAATTTCTGGAGGACGCTCAAGACAACTCTTCATATGCATCCTTAAACAACTTGTGCCCACCCACTATAGACGAAGATTTAAGACTCAACCAAAGTTCTTGCACTTTACTTTGTGAACTTCTTCATTTTCTTCTACCACCTCTAAGTGTTCCTAAACATATGAGCGCACTCTAGAAGTACGGGGCATGATTTAACTTGAATTGAGAATTTGAGTTTTAGAAATGAGAGATGAGTGAAGAAATGAAGAAGAGGGGGGGGAGGGGTGTATTTATAGTTTTTCAAAGGGCTAAATTAGTAATCACAAAAAGTATTAAATTTAAAAAAAATGGCCCAAAAAAGGGCTATTTGTGCAAAACAGCCGTTGGGCAACGGCCCCTTGGCCCAGCTGACCGTTGCCAATATTAACAATTATTTAAAAAAAAAGTTGAAACAACTAGCCGTTAACCGGTCTGGGCCGGGCCGTGCCGGTTGAATAGTGAATCTCGTCGAGCGGGTTTGACCGGGCCGGTTAACCGTTTGAACGAAGGTGAACGGACCAACCCCATTAACCCAGCCCACCCGGCCTCCTTTGTACCGGTCCGGGCCGGTCCGGAAACGGGTTGACCCGGTCCGTTAGACACCTTTAGATCAAACTCAAAGGCTAAGGCTGTTCAATTTGTGTGATTTGCATTTATTTTCTTATCATTAATTTCAATAGTAACCTGTTTTCTTAATTTGTATCAAGTTACATCACGTATCCCTAAAATTGCGTATAAATTTAATTGTTATCCGATTTTGAGGGTAAACAATGTGGATTTAGAAAATTAATTAAGATTAGTTTCCCTTCTCTCTCTTTTTTTTGGGGGGGGGGGGGGTGGAGGATAAGCGGGTGGGGTTGTCTTCCATCCTATTATATTAACTAGTCTAAAGGTACGCGCGTTGCGCATGTACCATATCTCAAAGAATAAATTTTTTTTAAAAAATTGCATAATTTAAGTAATAAAAGAAAAATGTATGTTTTCATGAAAAAGATAAATATTGATCTTATATAGCTAACACAATAAAGAAAATTATCGTATAGAAGTCCTTAATCATCCGTTGATATGTTCAACTTAGAATTTGTTTCGGTTTAATAAATTTATCACTTTAATTTCACAAGCTATATATTATGCTTCCTTTTTAATTTTAACAAGAATACACAATCCTTGAAGAATCAATTTAAAGTATGTTTTGAAGTATTAGCTTGGAAGAAGCTTGCTTGAGAATCTGACATTACAAACAAAACAAAAATTATTAGTCTAAAAAAAATATTTACTATCCGAAAAACTTATTTATCATCGCAATTTAAAATTATTTTTTTGTAAAATAAAATAATTCTCTATCGTGGCTTCACTAAGATAACTATTGCCACCTAATTAATAAAATACATACTTATAAGAAGGAAAAAATGAAGGGTTGAAAGAGATGTTCAAAGTGAAATAAACAAAATATGTTGATTTTTCTATCTTAATAATTTCCTTGAAATATAGATCAATTTATAGTAAGTTTGATTTAATAAAATTTAAAGACAATACATTACTATATATTTTAGTAATTATCACGGGTTATATTTTACTGATTTATAAAACAAATATGAATATTATACAACTTAAATCCATATAATGATCACCAATGCATTAAATCCTTATAGATGTACTTTTCTAACTTAAGTATAATTATTGATTTTTGTATAATTAGGAATACAATACTCAAATTTAACTGCATAGATGACATAAAACTAATGAGTATGTGGTAAATTTTATATATTTACTGGTTATAATGATATTTTGTTTTAACTAATAAATTTATTAATAATCTAATTAAGTTAGTTTAAACAATTGAAATTAACTATAACAGAGTAAGAAAAGGAAAAAGACAAACTTGGAAATCTCACTACAATGCGTTTAGCAAATTAAAGTTACCTACGAGGAATAAAGCTCTTCCATATTAAAGTTCTAAATATTAGGACTTTCTACCTAGTTCAAATAAGGAATGAGTAAAGTTTTTATTGTTTTTGAAGTCCTAATATATTAGGAGAATAATTAAATGACAATGTATGTGAACTCTATTTTTTAAGAGTAAAAAAGGCGAACGATATTTCGTTAAGGGCCTTCGTGCTTTTAATATAGTATAGAGATATAGATATAGATATAAATAAAGTATGGTTGATCTAATAAGTATTTTACGTTAGAATTGAAAAATTTTATGACTCAAATTTCTAGTATTTTTTATTATTATCCATGTCTACTATTTTTGCCGCAATTGAAGTGACCACAACTGCTCAAGCCCGACCTAATATGACTCATTCCACATTGAATTTTACCCAGTAATTTGATCAAGTTGATTCTTCAAAATGTGGGGAAACACATGTATTTACTTTTAAGCCACTGTTTAGAATATCTTTAGTCTTTAGCCACTGTTTTAATAAACTTTAACTGCCTGGACGAAAATACCCTTCTGATCATGTCCTTAACTTTGGAACTCTAAGTTAAGGACTTCAGGACTACATGTCCTTAACTTTTGAACTTGGAACTCTAAGTTCATGACTTCAGGACTACATGTCCTTAACTTTTGAACTTAACTTCAGGACTACATGTCCTTAACTTTTGAACTTGTAACTGTAAGTTCAGGACCAAGTGTCCTTAACTTTTGAGCTTGTTAGTCTAGGTTCAAGACCCATTGTCCTTAACTTTTGGGCTTCTTAGCCTAAGTTCAGGACCTATTGTCCTTAACTTTTGAGCTTGTTAGTCTAAGTTCAGGACTTCAGAACCTATTGTCCTTAACTTTTGAACTTGTAACTGTAAGTTCATGTCCTATTGTCCTTAACTTTTGAGCTTGTTAGTCTAAGTTCAGAAAACTAAAACTCAAGATCAACCACCCTTCACTGTTTAAGGGGAAGCATCTCCTCCTGGTAACCATCATTTTACTGAAGGATCAATAGAGCAATAGGAAAATAATCAATATTGTAATTGTAAGCATAGTCATTCTAGATTGATGCATTTTTTGTTGTGGATGTTTCCGTAGTTGGATGAGCAAACGTTTTTGAAGGTATTTGTTGGTGTTGATCTAAATATTGCGAGAATTTCCGCTAAGCAGCTATTAGTATTTGAATATTTTGCACAACCCCTGAATTTTGTCTCCAAAGAAACTAGCGAATGATACAATCCAGTATTTCCAATGTATTTGATGCAGAGAGAGAAGCGAGGGTTTGGGAAAAAAAGCAAGGGAAGAAAGGGTAAAAATGTCTTTTCATATTAATTTTAATAGAGTAGTGGCTATTTTTGCTCAACATTAGAATTGCTGGATAAAAACTAAATACCACCTTAAATAGTGGCTACCCCATGCCATTTCTACTCAAAATGTTTAGCAATAGAAGTTTTGGGCCTTTGTTGTATAGAGAAGATCCTTCTACTTTAATTTTGTAATTTATTTTATAAATTTTTCTTTTGAAAAATATGGATAACGAAATAAGTAATATGCTTGTGATAAATATGGTATGGAAGAATTAAAGTTAGTGTCTTATTCCATGAAATGATACATATATATACATGTACATAGAATCCTAATTATGGAAAGAAGTAAAAGGAAAATCCTAAAAAATCCGCTATCAAATCTCAATACTTATTCTATCTATATAGTACAAGTAATCCGTCTACATTCATTCTTTATGTCTACATTCATTATTTAACACTCCCCCTTAAGCTGGAGCATAGATATTAATCATGTCCAGCTTGTTGCAAAGATAATTAACTCGAGTTCCATTTAACGCCTTTGTGAATAAATCACCCAATTGCTCTCATGTCTTAATGTAACTAGTAGAAATCAAGTTTTCCTGAATCTTCTCACGAATAAAGTGACAGTCAACTTCAATATGTTTTGTCCTTTCATGATACACCGGATTTGAGGCGATATGAAGAGCGGCTTGTTTATCACACCAATGTTTTGCTGGTGTACTATGCTTTATCCCAATTTCCGTGAGAAGGTGATGTATCCACATAACCTCACACGTAGTCTATGCCATAGCCCTGTATTCAGATTCTGCACTGGATCAAGATACAACATTATGTTTCTTACTTCTCCATGATACCAGGTTTCCACCCACAAAGACACAATAGCCGGTAGTAGACATTCTATCAATTTTGGATCCAGCCCAATCCGCATCTGCAAAGCACTCAATGTGAGAATGCCCACAATTGCTGTATAATATTCCAAGTCCAGGGGCTGCTTTTAAGTAACATAGAATCTGTTCCATTGCTGCCCAATGTTTGACGGTAGGAGCGGACATAAACTGGCTAACAACACTTACAGCAAAAGTAATATCTGGATGAGTCACAGTGAGATAGTTTAATCTCCCAACTAACCTCCTGTATCTACCTGGATCATTAAATGGATCGCCATCATCTTTCATAAGATCCAAATTAGGAACCACTGGAGTATCGCAAGGCTTGGCATCCAACTTATCAGTTTCTGCCAGTAAGTCAAGAATATACTTTCTCTGAGATAGAAAAATCCCCTTCTTGCATCTTTTTACTTCTACTCCCAAGAAATATTTCAGTTGTCCCAAGTCATTCGTATGAAACTTAGTATGCAAGAAAGACTTGAGAGAAGAGATTCCTGCATAATCACTTCCTGTAATAATAATGTCATCAACATATACAACCAGTAGAATAGATCCAGCTGTTGATTACCTGTAGAAGACTGAATGATCACATTTGCTCTTTTTCAGCCCAAATTCTTGAACTACCTCACTAAATTTTCCAAACCAAGCCCGGGGACTCTGCTTCAAGCCATACAAGGACTTCTTCAAATGACAGACCTTTCCGTACTCTCCCTGAGCAACAAAATTAGGTGGTTGCTCCATATACACCTCTTCATGAAGATCACCATGAAGAAAAGCATTCTTAATGTCTAATTGATGCAAAGGCCAATTCTCAGAAGCTGCTAGAGAAATGAACAAGCGGACAGAAGTAAGTTTGGCAATCGGAGGAAGGTGTCAGAATAATCCACTCTATAAGTCTGAGCATACCCTTTGGCCTTAAGTCTCGCTACAGAACCATCTGGATTAACTTTGAGCGTGAAGACCCATTTGCATCCCACTGCTTTCTTTCCACTAGGTAAATTCACTAAATCCCAAGTATGGTTTTACTCTAAGGCATGTATTTCCTCAAGCATGGCTTCAGACCATCCAGGATGATTCAAAGCCTCTTTCACTCTTTTGGGTATAGAAATGAAGTCTAGAGACGCAATCAAAGATCTAGACGCAGGGGATAAGTGATCGTAGGAAACAAAATTAGCAATAGAATATGTGGATTTGCAAGTAAGTGTACCTTTGCGTAAAGCAATGGGAAGGTCAAGGTCTTCTGGAGGATCAGGAGGAAGAGGATCAGATAATGGAGGAACTGATGTAGGACCTGTATCATTTGTCTCTCACCTCCGCGAGTAAACTTGAACAATTGGTGGTCTTGCTAACACAGTTGGAGCAGGTGCCGAAGGCACAATAGTCGATTGGTGCTCGATAGAAGAGCTAGGAGATGGAGAAACATCATCTGATTGTTCTGTCAAAGTACGAGTAACCTGATATACTAGCCATTCATCTTCCTCCCCCTGACTTGTAGAGATGGGAGGTGCATAAGAGAATGGAATAGTCTCTAAAAACACTACATCAATTGACACCAGATATTTGCCAAGTTCAGCAGAATAACACCGATACCCCTTATGAAGGCGATAATAACCAAGAAAAGCACACTTCAATGCCTTGGGATCCAACTTGGTAACTGATGGTTGAACATCTCGAACATAACATGTGCTTCCAAACACCTTAGGTTCCACGAAAAATAATGACTTGTTTGGAAAAAGAATACTGTAAGGTATATTGCCACCAAGCATAGTAGATGGCATGCAATTAATCAAAAAGCAAGCAGTGGAGACCGCATCAGCCCAGAACTGTTTAAGAACCTTCATTTGGAACAAAAGTGTCCGAGTTGTCTCAAGTAGATGCCTATTCTTCCTCTTAGCAACTCCATTTTGAAAGGTTGTCAACAGATGAAGACTGATGTAGTACACCATGTTGTCTCATGTAGGACTGAAATAACTCTGACATGTATTCTTTAGCGTTATCACTCCTTAGAATACGCACTGAAGCATTGAATTGAGTTTTGACTTAAGCACAGAAGGTAAAAAAATGAGTAAACACTTCAGGGCGACTCTTCATAAAGTAAATCCAAGTCATCCGGGAAAAATCATCTACAAAAGTGACAAAATACTTATGCCTAGATTTAGAAACAATAGGACATGGTCCCCAAACATCAGAATAAACTAACTCAAAAGCTGACCCAGCTCGCTTATTAACCCTTGGACCTAACGAGACGCGATAATGTTTTACAAATCGACATGACTCACAGTCCATTGAAGAAATATTCTGAAACTGAGGACAGAGCTTCTTCAACAACGGTACAGAGGGATGCCCCAATCGACAATGTGCTTCAAAAGGAAACACGATACTAGAGCATGCAATAGACTGTGGCTCCCATTCATCAAGGATATAGAGATCACCAGATAAATATCCTTTACCAATAATCTGTTTCGTCATATGATCTAGAAACAAACAATGATTGGGAAAGAACGCTACACAACAATTAAGGTCTCTAGTGATTTTACTAACAGAAATCAAATTAAAGGCCAAGTTTGGTAGACTTAATACAGATGATAGGGTAATAGAGGAAGTTGGTTTAACAGTCCCAGATCCAACACTGCTACTAGTTGTTCCATCAGCTACAGTAACTGAAGAGGGTGCTTTGTGTGATCGAAATCTAGAAAAAACATTCGGATTACCTGTCATGTGATTTGTGGCACCGAAATCAATCACCCATTTACTTGAAGAGGTGATAAGACATGTCTTATCTGACCCAACAACAGCAGTAACTGAAGAAGATTCCTTCATTGATTTATGATATTGAAGGAAGTAGGAACTCTAGAAACTCATCCGAGACTAAGATTGCTGGACTAGGAGTTGTAGCATTATTTCCTCCTTGTTTACTATTTATAGTCATTCTAATAGAACTCATGAAATATATTCAAGAAGAGATTAAATAAGTTCCAAGAAGATAGTCAATAAAGATATACTCCACCAGAAATATGACCAAACCAAAGGACCAATGATGCACCAACAAATCACACAAACTAGTAATATACTCCACCAGGAAATATAACCAAGAATAATGAAGTATATTCCACCACTAAAAGAACTCAGAAATACCAGGTTATCTTCAGACTCCAAATAGGTAGGTAGTTGCGAAGGACCAAATCAAGATGGAAGAAACAAAGTTTAGATGGAAATCAGTAACCTGGGATTTTCGGATAAGACTGTTAATGAGAAGCACTTCTGGGAGCAAGAAAGCCTTCTCAAATCGTGGTCAGTTCGAGTAGAAACCACCATAGACACGCTGAAAATAACGACGTGACCTAGGAACAGTGAACCAAGTCTCCAATCGATCTCTCACGCGACCTCACGCGCCGTCGGGGCAGATTATATTAGAATTCCTCTACCAGTGCGTGGGCTTCACAAACAATGAATCCAACCACCAGATTCTGGAAACATGTATATCAAAAGGATTGATGGTGAGAGTTACCTCGCCATACCAAAGGACTCTCCTAAAACCAGTCAAGTTCCAGTGAGACCGTTTATTTCTCAGTCGAATTCCAAACTCAACACCGGCTCTGATACCATGTGATAAACGAGGTATGGAAGAATCAAAGTTAGTGTCTTATTCCATGAAGTGATACATATATATATATATGTACATATGATCCTAACTATGGAAAGAAGTAAAAGGAAAATCCTAAAAAATTTGCTATCAAATCTCAATGCTTATTCTATCAATATATAGTACAAGTAATCTGTCTACATTCATTCTTTATATCTACATTCATTCTTTAACATGCCTAAACTGTTAAAGTGGACACAAATTGATCCGAACATCATAACTATAAAAGAAAAGGACAAAGAGACAAGTGGTGCGTCTTGGAATGGTCTCCAACCTCATCTATCTTATCTATAGACACTAACACATGTTTTATTTTTCTTCATTGTTCTCTAAATGTACATATGGGGACCAAAATACACAACCCTAAATTCTTAATTCACTCGTGAATCATGCAATGCAATTATAAGTATTTCAATTTACATCGTATACTATCCGTACAAGAATTTTACATCATCAGGTCACCTTTACATGTTTTATTAAGTATTATATTTTACATATAAAATTGTAATTTTATATTTTTCTAAGAAAACTTACCTATAAGTATCTTTTGAATACACAATGACATGTTAGTGTTCGTTAATATTTGCCGTTGTGTCATAATAACTCCACTTGTCAAGTTTTTATATGAAAATACAGCTCTTCTTATAGAAGTTCTTGATGTAGTTTTTTCCCCCTCAAATTGGCAAACTTGAAACAAAGTGAATATCCCAACCACTTCTTAACTATTGAATATTAAACATTGCGCTTAGTTTAGTACATGACTAATATACTATCTTCTAATGCGGAGTTAGCTTCACTGTCCTGATTATTTATTTGCTAAATTAACTCCATTAATCATAAGTTCTGTTTACTGTTAAAATATGATAACAATTAAACTTATAGGTGGTTTTAAGGATATGTGACTTCACTTGGCACAAATTGAGAAATATGAGAATTAATGTTAGAAATTAATTGTAAAACAAAGCAAACCAATATAATGAACGGTTACGGCCTTCGAGCTAGAACGCCCTCGAACCAACACAACATGCTAAAAAGATATGAACTGAACAACAGAGCTTAAGAGAGAAAATGTAGTGCATCGCTTGGTTATGCCTCAATATTATCGTTACAAAATGATTAGAACCCCTTTATATAGTAGAGGAATTCTACTTATGGTACAATTCTAAATACAGAAGAAAATCTCATGATTGGCTAAATGTCCGGTCTTGACTCGATACGTGTCGAGATTTTTGCCACGATCCTTTCCCGATCACGGATATCTCGACCTTCTGTTATTCGGTTTAGCAGGCTTCCTCCGATCTCGCTCGGTCTTTATCTCGCTTCGATCTCGATCACGGCTGGTCTCGATCTTGATCGATCATTGACTCATGAGCTTAGCAATTCATCTCTGTGCCATGGTTCGATGTACTGTGAGGTCGAGCCTTAGTCTGCCATCCTGGTTTCGAGTAGCCATACAAAATTAGGGAAGCCCGATTCTGACCGTATACAGATAGTCCCCTCGTTTTTTGGAGTGTAACAACAAGAAACGAATTGATTCTTCAAACTTCCCCTTGGTTTACCATGACGTAAGCATCGTGATGCAAGCGGCAGAAGTGACCGAAACGTCCCGTCGGTTCAGTTTTCTAGGCATTTAATGTGCGTAAGTCAACGGTCGGCTACTACCAGTTTTGAAGCGTCGTCTTCAACCTATAAATGCATCTTCCTTCTTTTTCCCAAACTTTATTTTCAATCTCTTTTATTCTAATTTTCATAGTTCTTTGTATTCTTCAAAGCTTCCTGTCTTCAGATCTTTGAATTTCTTTGCTTGTTCTTCCCAAAACACCAAAAATTCCAATATCTATTCTCCCTTGCTTACAGAAATGGCCAAAACATCTAAAACTGTTTCGCAGAAAGAAAATGCTTCCTCGTCTCGACCGGCCGGCAAGCAACCGGAGGCCGATCCTCCCCTAGAGGACTTCGTTCCGACAAAGTGCGCCACTACTGCTGATTTTAAGGTGGAGAACACACCCTCGACACCAGATCAATGCGAAAAGATGTCAAGATACATATGTACAATTACCGACGGTCTCATCGAGAAGGTGAAAGAGGAGTGCAACTGGGTAGGCAAAGACGTAATAGCTCCCACCCCCGAGGAATCTATTACCACTCATGTGGAGGGGTATCTAAATGTTTATACTTACCCCTTCACGATAGGTCCCTTAGACCCCATCATCGTCGTTTTTTTCAAGAGGTACAACGTCACCCTTGGCCAAATCCATCCATCATTCTGGAGGATCGTGATCCTCCTTCGATTTTTTGTAAGCAAGATTGAGGGGCATCCTTTTACCCTCGATCACCTTATGCGTCTCTACAGTCCCCGGCATTATCGTGGAGACATGATCAAGCTTTACTGCCGAGCAACCAAACCCCTGTTCTCGAGAATAGACGAGACCGGAGACCGAGGTTGGATGGGAAGATTTGTCCGAATAAGGACTTCAGATCTAATCTCTGCCGAAGACATGCCATTTCCTGAAAAATAGAACATGAACCGTAAGTATTGCCTTGAATATCTATCTCTGCCGTTTTATCTCTCATCTTCTTTTCTCATCTATGTTTTTTGTGCTGCAGCTGTGGCCATCCTGCCGGAGGTGATCCCCAACCTCGAGCAATGGGTCAGGGGACTGGTGTCGCAGAGGTCATACTCTGAGCGTTCTTGGATGGAAATATCGAGGGGCCAATGGGAGGCCCTTAATCACGGTAATTTTCTCTCCTTAGAACGGTTTCCATTCGGGCATTCTATTAGATTTACTCATCCTTTTCCTTTTGTAGGCCTAGGGAAGGATGTAGAAATGAGGCCCCCCTCTGTTGAAGAACAGGCACTTTCCCTTTCTCCTACCCCGAAGCAGACCAAGGAGAAGAAGAGAAAAGGGGCTCCAAGCTCTCTGAGCTCTTCGTGCCCAGAAAGAAGAAACCGGCGAGGAGGCCCCGCAAAACCCAAGGGGGTCATCCGCCTAACTATGGAGTTAGTCAAACAGCTTAGGGATGAGGCTGAAGAGGACGAAGAAGAGGAAGACTCCGGGCTGGTGACCCGTGTGTGAACTGGCACCGAAACTCAAAGAACTACTGGGCCGGCGGGAGCTGAAATATCTATGCCTTGTCTTGACGAAGTCCCCGGGCCAGAAAAAGCTGAAGACACTTCACCTCGAGGTGAGAAGGCTACCGAGGGGGCGGTCGAGGCCATGCTCGAGGCTTCCCGAGATGAAGGCGGGGCCCCGAAAGATTTACATGAGGAAATAGAGATTGGAGATTCCCCCTCCCCCCTTGCCTTCATTCTCTGATACGACGATCAAGTACGCTCAGGCGATGGAAACTTGCCACGGTGAAGGGGTTCATGAAGTAGAAGACCCTTTCGGTGGCTATTTTGCTGAAGTAAAAGATGTCACCGGTTTAGGTGACTTGAATATACCGAGGAAGAGCTCGAGTGAGGCTTCCTCGAGATTTAAACTGACCAATAAATTCTTGGCCCCCGGTGTCGACCCCGAGCGTAAGCGTCCACTTATTATCTCGGTCCCGGAGGATGCTCGGGTTTTTTCTTCCCACGTAGGGGTGGTCAGCTATCTCCGATGCTTGGTCACTGAAGAGGACCAAGCCAAGATGGATGAGGTGGAGGTCTCTTACTTGTTCAACGAGGCCCAGTATGCTCTGAATTGGTTAAGTTCGAGGGTCATTCCATTATCTCTTTATAACTTTGAATCATAGATATTTCTAACGTTTACTTCCTTTACTATAGGCTTCGGTATTGCATCATGAAGCTTTCCTTCGAATCCGGGAGGAGCGTAAGGCTGAGGTTCAGGAGCTCACTAAGAAATGCGATACATACAAGCTTTTTAGTGAGAAGCTTCAGGTGGATTTGGTGGCAGCTCAAGATGAGCATGCTGAGATGGCCGAGCAGGTATTCTGAGCCCTTCATAATAGTGAGGATGATTTTGAGGTAACAACTAATGATCCAATTCTGCAGGTTCGATAGAGGCTCGAACAGATCAAGGACCTCCAAAGACAAATAGATAAAGTACGAGCTGAGGCTGAAGAGTTCAAGGGGTATATGGACATTTTGGTTGCACAAAAGGGGGCCATTCAAGTAGAGTTGGATCGGCCGAGTCGCAGCTTCGGTCTGCAAGAGAGAATGCCTCGGCTTAGGCAAATAAAGTCGAGGAGCTTGAGTCCAACTTAGACAATTTGGCCAAAGAGCTCGAAGCGGCCAGATTTGAGGCGGTCGTGGCCAATATTAAGGCTCAGGCTAGTGCGAGCCAGTACAAGGCCGATGCCGAAGCCACCCTAGCGCAAGCCAAGAACATAGTGAATTATGCGAAGTGGCAGTCTTGAAGGGAGGCCCTTGAGGGGGCCCGTTATCAAAGCCTCCATATATTCGCTGAAATCGAGGTTGCTAGGGCAGAGGAGACAAAGGCTCGGAAGCTGGATTTTTCCGAGGAAGACTCCGAGAACTTGAGTGAATATGGCGGTGGAGAAGATTCCGAGGGCGAAGATACTTCTACCGATAAGGATTGTGCTGCTTAAGCTTTTAGATAGTTTTTTAATTTTTGTTGAGGTCGTTCCGGCCTTCATAAAGAATTTCTATCGGGTTGTGTTAGCTTTGTAAAACATTTTTGATGAATATAAAACTTCTTTCTTTTCATAGCTTATAAATATGTTGTCTTTTTTGTTATTTCATGTAAGGGTCAAAATGCCTTAGCATAAGATCATGAAGTTGTGTTCGAGGGTCCAAGGTTTGGGGAAGGTAAGGGCTCATAATAAGCCTCGCCTTCGACCATTTCTAATCGATGGGCCCTGAATGATAACTCGAACTTGAGTTTATATAGCCGTTAAGCTTAATGATCGAGTGAGGATATGATCGAACTCGGAATTAGGCAGCCCTTAGGCTTTCTAGTCAAGTGAGAAGGATCTCTTGAACTCGAAGTGAAAATAGACCTTGGGCCTTTGTAAATTTTGTATTTGGTCGATCTGGCCTTTGTAAAACGATCGTTTAATCATATATATAAGGCTTTTCTACCCTTTTCGGCTTTCAAAGTCTTTCCTTTGTTTATCATTTGTGTTCACAAAGGTTGTAACGCCTTAGCATGAAACAAGGAACTGTTCGAGAGTTCGAACAATTTTGTACTCTTTAGAGTTTTCGAGGCTTGATATTATCGAAGCATTTTATGATTTCGCCGGGGGTAGCCCTTTTAACCGATTTGTGAAAGAATTCAAAGGCCTGTTTTGTTACGGAATTCGGACGTCTCCGAGCCGTGTTAATTTGGCCTTAGCCTCTTTAGTTCGGGATTTGCCCCTTGGGCTTATTTTCCCATTTTACTTCAAGCTTGCTCGAAGCGTCAGTCCTTGAGTGGGGTGGCCGTGGCCTATAAAAATCGGGAGACGCCTAAAAGGTGTTATGATCTCGAAGTTTTAATAATTTGATCTCATTTATTTTTTGGATGGCAGTCCCCGAGCGTAGGGGTAATTATCCAATCTCTGGTTATGATCGGCCCTTAAGCCTGTTTACATAATAGATCGAGGGTATGAAAGTAAAGTAGAGAAATTTTTCTAAGGCATGAGATATTGGCAAGGAAAAATACTTCTCTTTATAATTGATTATACATGCGTACATGTTCTGTGCTAGAGCTCGAGCAAACTACGCGGGCACGGCTCGTTTGACTGTTTGGCCCTTACAAATTTTCCTATCGAGACACTGATATCATGAAGTAATTTCCTCGAAACAAAACTGACAATCGAGGGTAATGCTCCCCAGTATTCGAGGTTGAATGTAAAGAAGCCTTAGATACTGTTGAATTGTTCTAAATTAGCATGATTAAAACCCATTTGGGACAAAATCGGTCTAAGGGAAAAAGAGTGCAACGCGTGCTTTCAAACCTAAAGACTTCGTGTCGAGTATTCCATTGTTGTTTCTGATTGAACACCTGCAAGAGGTAGTTAAAAATATTAATGAAAATGGAAGGGGTCGTACCTTAGCAATAGTATCGTTTTAAGTGCGATATGTTCCAATTGCTTTCTAATTGTCGCCGTTCATTGTGCCGAGCTTGTAGGATCCTTTTCCTGTGATTTCAAGAACCTGGTACGGTCCTTTCCAGTTCTGACCCAGTTTCCCTTCATTCGGATTTTGGGTGTTGAGGGTGACTTTTCTAAGCACCAAGTCCCCGATGTTAAAATGTCGAAGATTGGCTCTTCGATTGTAGTACCTTTCAACACACTATTTTTGGGGCGGCTAACCGGATGAGGGCACCTTCGCGTCTTTCGTCCAACAATTCTAGGCTCGTGTTCATAGCCTTGTTATTTGACTCCTCTGTTGCATATCGAAATCTGATGCTAGGTTCTCCGACTTCGACCGGGATCAGGGCTTCGGCGCCATAAACTAATGAGAAAGGTGTTGCTCCAGTACTGGGTTTCGATGTTGTGCGGTACGCCCATTAGACTTCGGGCAATCTCTCTCTCCACTGCTCTTTGGTGTCGGTCAATCTCTTCTTAAGGTTTTGAATGATGGTTTTGTTGGTCGATTCTACTTATCTATTCCCGCTGGGATGATAAGGCGTCGATAGGATTCTTTTTATCTTGTGATCCTCGAGAAATTTAGTCAATTTGCTGCCAATGAATTGATTTACGTTATCACATATGATCTCGGAGGGCATCCCGAATCGGCATATGATGTGGTCCTAAATGAAGTCTATGACTTCTTTTTCTCTGACTTTCTCGTAAGCCTGTGATTCAACCCACTTAGAAAAATAATTAGTCATAAATAAAATAAACTAAGCTTTACCTGGGGCCAATAGAAGAGGGCCAGCGATGTCCATTCCCCATTTCATTTACGGCCATGGGGATAAGATCGAATGGAGCTGCTCTCCGGGTTGATGAATCATCGGAGCATGTCTTTGACATTTATCACATTTTTTCACGAACTCCTTTGCATCTTTTTCCATATCAATCCAGTAATAGCCGACTCTAATTACCTTTCGAACTAGTGATTTAGTGCCTGAGTGGTTTCCACAAGTGCCTTCGTGAACTTCCCGTAGGACGTAGTAAGTATCTCCCGGTCCCAAACATATTGCCAACGGTCCATCGAACATCCTTCTAAACAACGTTCCGTCTTCGTACAAAGTGAACCATGTTGCCTTTGTGCGCAGAGCTCTCGATTCCTTTGGGTCTGATGGAAGCTTCCCATTCTTTAAGTACTCTATGTACTTTTTTCTCCAATATCAGGTCAAACTCGTGGAGTTTATTTCGGCGTGGCCTTCTTCGATCACCAAGCTCATGTGTTGTACGACAGTCCCCGAGTTAAGTTCGTTATCTTCGACCGACGAACCTAGATTGGCAAGAGCGTTGGCTTCGCTGTTCTGTTCTCGAGGTACTTGTTGCAAGGTCCATTCCTTAAATCGATGTAGAGTCATCTCTAGTTTATCCAAGTACCTCTGCATTCGGTCCTCTCGGACTTCAAAAGTCCTGTTAACTTGGTTTACCACGAGGAGGGAATCACACTTGGCCTCGATGACCTCCTCTCCCAAACTTTTAGCTAGCTCGAGACCTGCAATCATGGCCTCATACTCGGCATCATTTTTAGTCAATTTTGTAGTTCTGATAGACTGTCTAACTATATTACCCGTGGGTGATTTTAGCACGATGCCTAGTCCGGACCCCTTTACGTTCGAAACACCATCTGTAAAGAGGGTACAGATCCCCGAAGATGTACCCAATTTCATCAGCGGTTCTTTTTCAACCTCGGGTATGAGGGCCGGTGCAAAGTCGGCCAAGATTTGAGACTTGATGGCGGTTCGGGGTCGATACTCAATATCGTACCCACTGATTTCGACGGCCGATTTGGCCAATCGACCCGAAAGCTCGATTTTGTGCAAAATGCTTCGAAGAGGATAAGTTGTTACGACACATATTGAATGATATTGGAAATATGATTTTAGTTTCCTAGAGGCGCTTATTAAAGCAAGTGCTAATTTTTCTAAGTGAGGATATCTAGTTTCGGCCTCACCTAAGGTCTGACTAACATAATAAACAGGGAATTGTGTACCTTGTTCTTCTCGGACCAGGACTCTACTTACCACTATCTCCAAGACCGCCATGTACAAGTAGAGTTGTTCGTCTAATTTCAGGGTATGGAGCAGCGGCGGGCTCGATAAGTACCGCTTTAGTTCCCCCAAGGCCTGCTGGCATTTTGGGGTCCATGCAAAATTGCTCTTCTTCTTTAGTAGTGAGAGAATTCGGTGACTCCTATCTGAGGATCTCGAAATGAATCGCCCTAGGGTGGGTATGCACCCCGTTAGCCTCTGCACGACCTTTACATTATCTACGACCGTGATATCCTCGATAGCTTTGATTTTATCGGGGTTTATCTCAATCCCCCGATTGGCACCATGAAGCCAAGAAACTTGCCCGAGCCAATCCCGAACACGCACTTTTCTGGGTTGAGCTTCATATTGTACTTCCTTAGTATATGGAAGGTCTCCTGCAAATGCTTCAAATGGTCCTCTGCTCGCAGGGACTTAACTATAATGTCATCAATATAAACCTCCATTGAATTCCCTATTTGTTGTTCGAACATTCAATTTACTAGTTGATAAGTTGCACCAACATTTTTTAGTCCGAATGGCATTACATTATAACAGTAGGTGCCGTATTTAGTGATAAACGAGGTCTTTTCCTGATCCTCCGGGTTCATCTGTATTTGGTTGTACCCGGAGTAGACATCGAGAAAAATGAGAGTCTCGTGGCCGGCTGTGGCATCGATCATAATATCGATGTTAGGCAAAGGAAAAGAATCCTTGGGGCATGCTTTATTTAGATCTTTATAATCTACACACATTCTAAGTTTGTTTCCATTCTTAGGGACTACCACTACGTTTGCAAACCATTCGAGGTACTTTACTTCCCGAATGGATCCTATTTTGAGAAGTTTGGTTACCTCATTTTTGATGAAAGCGTATTTGACCTCGGACTGAGGCCTCCTTTTTTGTTTCACCGGGCGTAATTTTGGGTCCAAGCTTAGTTTATGAGTATTGGTCTCCGGTGGGATCCCTATCATATCGAGATGGGACCAGGAATAACAATCCATATTAGCATTAAGAAATTGAATAAGTTATTTCCTAAGCTCGGGAGTTAACCCCGTGTCCAGGTATACCTTTCGATCGGGCAGATGCTCGATCAATATGATTTGTTCCAGCTCTTCGATCGTTGATTTTATGGCGTCAGAATCATCGGGGATTATGAAGGATCGAGGTATCAGATAGTCATCATCCTTGTAAGTTCCCTGCTCCTATGGTTGGGTCGAGGCTGGCGACTGTGGCTGCTATTTGGACTCCTGTTTTCCGTTCGAATCCGATCCCTTTGCTGATGGAAGTGCCGATACCGGTATCACTTCGTCGATTGCAAACATCTCCTTGGCGGCGGGCTGTTCTCCGTACACCATTTTTACTCCCTCCGATGTTGGGAATTTCGGAACTTGGTGAAGGGTCGAGGGTACTGCCCTCATGTTATGGATCCAAGGTCTTCCGAGCAGTGCGTTGTACCTCATGTCACCTTCGATCACGTGGAAATTTGTTTCTTGGATGGTCCCGACCATGTTTACTGGCAAAATAATTTCACCTTTGGTGGTTTTTGTTGGCCCAAGTACAGGTGAAGTTTTGAAGACTGACAAAGGAACTCAGACATGGACCAGGTCCATCCTTGTGAGGCACGGTTATGGTCAACTCAAACATGTGAGATGCACGTGAAGGAGATAAACCTCACTTACCAGGAGTGATATCTCCTAATCCTGATCGAAAAGGTTTCATATTAGATCAGGAGAAAGACTCCTTACTCAAAGAGAACACGGCTTAAGAGATGGATAGAGCTAGAGGTTGAGATCAACTAGAACTCTTCCACCAAGGAAGAGTAGCAACAATATTCTAGTCAATCTCTATTTACTAACTTCATAAATATCAGTGTTGTTCTATTTTACAGGTAACGCACATAAGCAGAAGTAAAACGCGAATTGAGAGCAAAATAGCAAGGCAATTTAGCAAGCAATTCGTGTGTGATTCAAGCGTGAAAATCTGAAGCTACTTGAACCAGATAGAAGAACCAGTTCCAAGTGTCTGTCTTTTATTCTAGTTCAATTGTAGTAGGTGATTTTCATATTGTACCTTTCAGCTTGTTTAGAAGCAATTGTATTAGGTACTCAGAGTTTTCAAGTTAGAGTTAACTTGAAGTTGTCGCAACAGTTGAGGCTGTGTACTACAACGAGATTAGAGTTAATCCTAGGTTTACAAAAGAGTTTTTGTAAATACAGTTTTTGGCTCAGTGATTTTAGTGGAGAGTTTGGGAAAATCCTACTGGAAGGTAGGTCGTGGTTTTTTTACCTTTTGAGCCAGGTTTTTTGCACGTAAAATCTTTGTGGTTCTTTAATTTCTGTACTTATTATTCCGCAACAGTAGTAGTTGGAACACGTAGAAGAACCAGGTCCTTTTATAATCAAGTTAAGAGAAAAATTGTGTACCACACAAATCACCCCCCCTCTTGTGTGGTATTGAAGTATAAAACATCAGTTTCACTTGCCATGTTGAAGCCGTTAAGTACTCAGTCCGCGGGCACAATTTGATCTTGTAGGCCGAGCTGCTCTACGACCCTTGATCGAATAATGTTGGTCGAGCTACCTAGATCAATCAAAACACGTTTAACTTGAATTTTACTCATAAGGATAGATATTACCAATGCGTCGTTGTGAGGTTGTTCGATCCCTTCTGCATTCTTGTCATTAAAAGACAAGGTCTCTTCCGGTAAGTAGTCTCAAGTTCTCTTTTCCCTCATGATTTTCACCTTGGTGTGCTTAAATATCGGTCCTTGAGGAATATTGACCCTACTAACGATTATGTGAATCACGTGTTGCGGATCTTCTTGCTCGTTCTGTCTGTTTGAATCTCTATTTTTGAAGTGATTCTTGGCCCGATCACTTAAGAATTCCTGAAGGTGCCCCTAGTTGAACAATCGAGCTACTTCCTCCCTTAGTTGTCTACAATCTTTTGTTTTATGACCATGGGTGCCATGATACTTGCATATTTGATTGGGGTTTCTCTGGGCCGGATCGGTCTGCAGAGGTCGAGGCCATCTAGTATCCTTGATACGTCCGTTGGCTGAAATGATGGTTGATGCATCTACATTGAAGTTATATTCCGACAATCGTGGAGCTTTTTGGGCCCGGCATCCCTATCAAAACCACTCTTGCTTATGAGTCCCCGCGAACTTTGACTTCGATCATTTCTTCTCTCATTCCGTGCAAAGTTTCGTCCAGCTCCGCTGCTTCTACGGTCTCCGTTGTACGGTTGATATCGATCTCTATTCGACCTTGGACCTCGATCGATATCCCTCTTGATTCTATCTACAGGCCTGTTAGTATAAACGGGAGTCCCCAGTTGATCATCTTCAACCCTGATCTTCGACTGATATCGATTATGTACATCGGCCCAAGTGACAGCTGGATACTTGATAAAATTTTGCTTCAACTGCTGTGAAGGTATGGAACTCTGAGTGTTGAGACCCTGAGTGAAAGCTTGAACAGCCCAATCGTCGGTAACCGATGGCAAATCCATTCTCTCCGTTTGGAACGAAGTTACGAATTCCCTAAGCATCTCGTTATCTTTCTGCCTTACCTTGAAAAGGTTCGACTTTCTTGTTGCAACCTTAATGGCTCCGACATGCGCCTTCACAAAAGAATCTGCAAGCATAGCAAACGAATCAGTATAATTGGGCGGTAGATTATGATTCCATATCATGACACGCTTCGATAGAGTCTCCCCGAATTTTTTCAGCAATACAAATTCAATCTCGTCATCTTCCAAGTCATTTCCTTTGATGGCGCACGTATACGAGGTGACGTGTTCATTTAGATCAGTCGTCCCCTTATACTTAGGAATCTCGGGCATACGAAACTTCTTGGGGATAGGCTTCGGAGCTGTACTTGGGGGGAAGGGTTTTTGCACAAACTTTTCTCGAAGTCGATTCGACCCTGTGCACAACTTCTTGGGACAACTCGAGTTCGACCATGCTCGACGTGTGGTTCTGATTTTGGAGCCGAGCTATTGCTGCCTGCTGGGCCTGCAACGTTTCGAAGATTACCCGCAGGCTAATCCCGCCATCTTCACCGCCATGCACATTCAGAGTAGATGATCGGGTACCCCCATGAAAGTTGCTTTCGGGATCGACGACCACATTTCCATTGATGGCTACGTGTGAACTGACGTCGATTGGGGCTGCAGCCGAATCTCCATCCAGCCCAGCAGGGGGTGCAACGTTTCCTAGCGCAATGTTCTCATTCTCGCCGTGTTGGCTGAGATCATTGTCAATGTGTTGAGGTGCCGACTGAGAGTTTGACATCTTTCAATCCTGTAATCAAAGACACTTCAAAGAACAAGCGTAAAATATGTGTGTTACAAAAATTTGTACCAGGCAATCACTATTATCCTTAGCCCCACGGTGGGCGCCAAACTGTTTACCCTTAAAATTGGATAACAATTAAATTTATAGGTGGTTTTAAGGATATGTGATTTCACTTGGCATAAACTGAGAAATATGAGAATTAATGTTAGAAATTAACTATAAAACAAAGCAAACCAATATAATGAACGGTTACGGCCTTCGAGCTAGATCGCCCTCGAACCAACAAAGTATGCTAAAAAAGTATAAACTGAACAACAGAGCTTAAGAGAGAAAATGTAGTGTATTGCTTGGTTATGCCTCAATATTATCGCTACAAAATGATTAGAACCCCCTTTATATAGTAGAGGAATTCTACTTATGGTACAATTCTAAATACATAAGGAAATCTCATGATTGGCTAAATTTTCGGTCTTGACTTGATACGTGTCGAGATTTTCGCCACGATCCTTGCCCGATCACGGATATCTTGGCTTTCTGTTATTCGATTTATCTGGCTTCCTCTGATCTCGCTCGGTCTTTATCTCGCTTCGGTCTCGATCACGGCTGATCTCGATCTTGATCGATCATCGACTCATGAGCTTAGCAATTCATCTTTGTGCCATGGTTCGATGCAATGCGAGATCGAGCCTTGGTTTGTCATTCCGGTTTCGACTAGCCATATAAAATTTGGGAAGCCCGATTCTGACCATATACAAGTTAAAAGTCTGACTTCCAATTTTGTTAGTATATTCTTACTTTTTTTTGTTGTTGTGGTTTTTATCCTTCGGCTTTGGATTCATGCCCAAAGTTTCAGTAGAAATGTTAATATGCTAGTGTCTTTGCTCTAGTATAGATCTAGAAATTATTTTTCTTTAAAATCTGAAAAAGTAGGTGAAAAATAAAATTTAAATTAATGGGTCGGAGTTGAATTCTGGGGTTAACGGATTCAACTGAACTCATAACTTTCGACACGGAATAAGAATTTATGTATAAAAATTTGTTAAAATTGCAAAATAGTAGATATGAACCTATAACTTTAAAAATATAATGAATTTAATGTAAACCCTTAAAAGTTAAATTCATAGAGTTTAAATCTTGGATCCGCCTCTGGCTCCAATGAAAGTCACGAGGTTTTTTCAGTTTTTTTTTCCGGTAAGAAAGAACTCGCAGCCGCTACAGCCTCTGCCACAACCTCTGCCCTTCGAGTGAGCACTCTGTGCGCGTTGGGTAAACCTTCCGTGTGCAATAGCTTGCAAACTATGCATGAAATGTAAAACCGTACCGGACAAACCATGTGCGACAAACTCAACCTAGAAATCATTGAGTGAGGAATCGATCCCAAGTCATCAATCCGTATGAAAAACCATCCTCCAAATCAACTTGGCATCCCGAAGGGCGAAGGGATAGGTTTATTTCAGTTAAACGTCAAGATCATCAGTCAATGTATAGCGAAATTAAAAATGTTAATAATGGATAGTGAAATGTGAAGGAAAAAAGAATAATGAAAACATAGAGAATCTCCGTATCTCAATGATAAAAGAGACGGGGCCCACTGCTGTGGCCTTTTCTTGACGCGGAGAAGACACTGTTTTACTTCGTGGAATTGAAACTTCACTGACTCATCAGTCTATCATTTAGTGGGCGTTTGGACATAAGAATTGTAAAATTTAAAAAAAAAAATGGTATTTGAAAATTAGAGTTGTGACATGAATATAATTTTGGGTTATTTTTGAAGTTTTATAAGTGATCTGAGTGAAAATTTTGAAAACCAGCTTTTTGGAGTTTTTCAAATTTTCGAAAAATTTCAAAATGCATCTTCAAGTGAAAATTGAAAATTTTATTAACAAACGCTGATTTCGAAAAAAAGGAAAAAATTTCTTAAGTCCAAACGGGCTCTTAAACGAAACTTCTCATTGACTCACAAAGTGACTCTCTTTCCTCCTATTTAGAGGAGTCCATTACTCAAATGGTCACTCAACTATCCCAAATTATCTCCTAAAATCATTTTTCTTTGGTTTGTAACAACAAAGTCACTTAACTATGCCTATAACACTCAGTAGGTCACTCAACTAGATTTTCCAAATTTTGTATTACCAAATACCTATTTTATCCCTCAAAATTATAAAAATTTATCTTATTTTTATTTTATTTTAACTTTTTAGTATTATAATTTTTTCTTTTAATTTATATTATGGACTTACCTATAGAATAAATAAATTTTATTTATAAATTAAAAAATAAAAAGTATTTAAGCATATAATTCTGGAATAACAAAAAAATGAGCATAGTAAAAAAATTAATTAGAATAATTTGTTCGTAATATAATTTTAGTATTAACAACATAAATTAAAAAATTTATTTACACAAGTGAGAATGAAAGAAAATAAAGGTTGTAAAATATATATTCCATGCACGTAATATAAAAATAATTATTTAAATAAAGGTATTTTTTATAATATACCTTATATTTTCTAGAAAATTATGCTCAATCATATTATTTGTAACGACCCGACCAGTCGTTTTGAGCTTTTGCACATTTCTCGGCAGTTCTTGGGCATGACCTGCCCCGTGTGATGTATTATGACTCATGTAAGTTGTTGGTTTTGGTTTTCAGGGTAATCGGAATGAATTTGGAAGAACAGTTCCTAGTTTGAAGCTTGAAATTTGAAAGGTTTGACCAAGATTTGACTTGTTTGTATATGATCTCGGATCGGAAATTTTATGATTTGGTTAGCTCCGTTAGGTGATTTGGGACTTAAGAGCGTGATCGGAATGCATTTTGGAAGTCCGTGGAAGGTTTAGGCTTGAATTGGCGAAGTTAAGATTTCGGCGTTTTCCGGTTGATAGGTGAGATTTTAATATAGAGGTTAGAATGAAATTCTGGAAGTTGCAGTAGTTCCGTTATGTCATTTGAGATGTGTGTGCAAAATTTCAGGTCATTCAGACGTGGTTTAGTTGGGTTTATGATCAAAAGCGTATTTCGGAAGATTTTAGAAACTTAGGCTTGAATCCGATGTGTTTTGAGTGATTTGATGTTGTTTGAGGTATTTTGATGATTGGAGCAAGTTTGAATAAGGTTTTAGGATGTGTTGGTGCCTTTGGTTGAGGTTCCGGGGGCCTCGGGTGAGTTTTGGATGGTCAATCCGACCATTTCGTGCCTTAAAAGATAGCAGAAAGTTGCAGGTTCAGTGTTGCAGAACTTTGTTCTTTGCGATCGCATAAGGGATCCTGCGATCACATAGGAGGATTTGTGGCAGCGGTTTAGTTGTTTATTGCGTTCGCGGAGTAAGGCTTGCGATCGCATAGTTTGGGGAGTTTGTTCATCGCGAACGCGGTTAATGGGTCGCGATCGCATAGTGTTAAATGGACCTGGGGGCTTGGATGGAAATTTGTTCAATGCGAACGCGGGAGTAAGTCCGCGATCGCGTAAGGTCAGGAGCTTATGCATTGCGATCGCAGGTGTTTGTATGCGATCGCATAGGGTAAAAATTGGGGGTTGAATTTTTGTTCTTCGCGATCGCGAAGGTTTTTTCGCGATCGCATAGAAGGAAATAAGGCCTGGGCAGAATGTTTTTAAAGTCGTCTTGTTCGCGAATGTGGGTCTATTTTCACCCATGGCTGCTCGTTTTTGGAGATTTTTGAAGGAAATTAAAGAGGGATTCAAGAGGAATCGACTTGAGGTAAGAATCTTGGTCTTAAAACTCGATTATATTGTGAAATTCACCTAGAAATTCATGGAAACTAAGCCTAAAATTGAAGAACTAGGGCTTGAGAAATTGGATTTTGATTTGAGATTTGAAGGACCATTTGGGGTCGGATTTGAGAACTTTTGATATGTATGAACTCGTGAATGATGTGAAAATTTTTGAGTTTCAAGAAGTGGGCTCGGGGCTCGGGTTTTGGTAATTTCGGGATTTGTGCCTGATATCGATTGTTTTCGCTTGGGCTTTGTTCCCTTAGCATATTGTGATGTATTCGTTCTGATTTTGGATAGATTCGATGCGCGTGGAGGCCGATTTGAGGGGCAAAGGCATCGCGAGCTAGATATGTAGCCGGTTCGAGGTGAGTAATGATTGTAAATGATGCTCTGAGGGTTTGAAACCCCGGATTTGCACATCGTAGTGCTATGTTGAGGTGACTTGCACGCCGGATAGCGAGCGTGGGGTAGAGCACCGTTGGGGATTGTGACTTAGTCCATCCCGATTGATGATTTTACCACGTATTTGATTGAAATCAATTTGCTATCATCATTACTTGGGCTGAATGCCATATTTGGGCTCCGTGCCAATTATTTGAACCCTTCGGGGATTGTTGTTGATGTTTCCTCACTGTATTGACTTTATATTTAAACTCAGTCATGTTATTTCCACTATTTTCAAAACTCAGCCATGTTTACTCTGTTTTAATACTCAAATGATATTTAAATGATGTTTTGGGCTGAGAAATACCGTTTTACTGTTGCCCGAGAGGCTTATGTGATTTTTGACTGAGTAAGGCCGAGGGCCTGTGTTGTGAAGATATTTTTGGGATCAGGCTGCACGCCGCAACGGTGATACATATTTTTGGGATCGGGCTGCACGCCGCAGCGGTGATACATATCTTTGGGATCGGGCTGCACGCCGTAGCGGTGATACACTGATTTGACTATGAGGTCGAGGGCCTGAGATTGTACGCCACGAGGTGGCTTGATATTGATATGAGGCCGAGAGCCTGTTTATGATGCCACGAGATGGCTTGTTATTGCGCTTGGGCCGTAAGAGGC
Source organism: Nicotiana attenuata (assembly GCF_001879085.1). Classification (NCBI taxonomy): domain Eukaryota; kingdom Viridiplantae; phylum Streptophyta; class Magnoliopsida; order Solanales; family Solanaceae; genus Nicotiana; species Nicotiana attenuata. The sequence continues at coordinate 2,368,247 of NC_031989.1, forward strand.
CCCTCCCGGAGTCTGCACACCCCCAGTGAGTGCGGGTACCCAGTGTGATGTGTGATATAGCCCGAGGGGCTGGTACTGTTCTATGTGATTGCCCGAGGGGCTGGTACTGTTCTATGTGATATAGCCCGAGGGGCTAGTACTGTTCTATGTGATTGCCCGAGGGGCTGGAACTGTTCTATGTGATTACCCGAGGGGCTGGTACTGTTCTATGTGATTGCCCGAGGGGCGGATTTGTTGATATGGTGCCCGAGGGGCGAACCTTATGTGTTTATCTTCCTGTTTGCATGTCATTTACTTGCTTAACTGTGTATTTGTACCCGAGGGGCGGATTTCTGTGCTTATCTGCACTAGTTGTTCTGCATTCATTTGCGTAACTGTTGAAAAAGGTAAATTTCAAAAGGTTTAAACTGAGCTAAGATGTTTTTATATGATTTTACAGTTTCACTGCTTCTCTTACTGGTTTTGAAACCGCTTCCATATAGCGTGTTGATGCTCTTTTCGTGATTTCTTATCACTCAGTCTTTATTTATGATTATTACTCACTGAGTTGGAGTACTCACTTTACTCCCCGCACCTTGTGTGCAGATATAGGTATTTTTACACCCAGTAGCGGTTTTTTAGCTGATTGGAGGCAGGGTTATCGGGTTTAGCGAGGTGGCTGTCAGCGTTCGCAGCACCGCTTTTCTCCCTTTTCGTTCATCGGTCCTGTTTTGTATATTTCAGACCTTGTAGTTGTATTTATACTCTAATAGATGTTCATGACTAGTGACACTCCCGGTTTGGGTTGTGTTGGGTTGTACTTCCGCATTGTTATGGTGATATCTGTTGTTTAGAAATTATTAAATCATGTTTTAGCCTGCTTCATTGCTGTTTAGCTATTTGACTTCGAATTGGGTATGTGTCGGCTGGCCTTGTCTACACGAGAGGCGCCATCACGACCGGGTCTGGGTTTAGGGTCGTGACATTATTATATTGTCATTATATGAGCTGAAAACTAACTTTTATTTTTTATTTTATAAATAAAATATATTTATTCTATACGTAAGTCCACAATGTATATTAAAAAGAGAAAAAAAACTATAACATTTAAAAAGTTAAAAAAATTGATAATTTAGAGGGTAAAATAGGTATTTGATCATCAAAAATGTGAAAAATCTAGTTGAGAGACCTTCTGAGTGCTATAGGCATAGTTAAGTGACTTTGTTGTTAGACCATCTCCAACTCAACACCAATTTTGACACCAAACACCATTTTAGTGTAAGATTTGATATTTTTTTTACTCCAACCCAACACCATTCCTTATACCATTTTGGTGTGTGAATAGTGTTACACCATATACCAAATTTGGTGTAACACTATTCACCAACAACATTGCCATTCACCGTTATTTTAATATTATCTTTTATTATATAACACTTTTAATTTAACATATTATAGATCTATAATTAATTATAAATTTTATATAATATATTTATAATATTAATTTTATATTTTAATTATCGTGTATAATTTTATAGATTAATTTTCGTATATTTTATTTTTATGTAAAATTGTAATTTAATTTTATTATGTTATAATTGTATAAAATATATAACCATCAAAAAATAAAAAGTGCAATACTGAAATGTAGTATGTAGTTAATAAATACCACAATGTTCATTTATTATCATAAAAATAAATATTTAATACAATAGCGACTGACATATATTAAAAAACATAACGGGATGAGAAAATTACAACAACAATCTAGTATTTTGGAAGGCCACTTCCAGATCCACCAATATCATTAAAATATTGAGCGTATGCTCATTTTTCACTTCGTAATGCATTAATAGAGCATTTTATGGGAGCAACAGACTAATCTTGTAAGTGAATATTTATGTAAAAATAATACTAAATTTTATGATAATGTAATATTTATTTAATTATATCTCATCAATGATTTTATTTTTATTTGATTTATACATTAATATGTATAATGTATAATATTTGCTTATAAGTTATATTATTTAAAAATTAAAAGTATACAATAATTTTATATTAAATGGTTATATAAGAAAGAAATATGAATTATATGGGATAAATATGTAAAAAAGAAAAAAGAAAAGTTTTGTTACATAAAGAAAATAATATAATATAGAAGAGAGAAAAATATAAAAGAAATATTCTTTTTTGGTGTAAAAAATAGCGTAATGGGTTGGAGTTACTTTGCATCATTTTGGTGTGTACACCATTTTGGTGTAAAAAAATGGTGCAAAGGTTGGAGATGCCCTTACAAACGAAAGAAAAGTGACACTAGCAGATTATTTGGGTTAGTTGAGTGACTATTTGAGTAATGGACTCTATTTAAGAGTGACATAATTATTTGACCGATTCAAAGTTTAAATTTTATGAATTTGAATTTATGATTTTACGTATTAATTTGATTTACTGAGTTCAGAATCTATTATTTATAATTATTTAATAAGTTTAAACAAATATGTACGATTTGAACCAAAATTATTAAATACAAATGAATCTATAGCTTAAAATTATCGCATATTCTCATCTTGTTCCACTATTGAATGATTTTGGGAATATGCTAATTTTGTCTTAATTATGCTCACTCGGTTTTTAGTTATTTGACTTGATATAAAATTTTAAAACAGACTTTTAGCATAACATTAATAGATACTCCTTTTGTCTCATAATATCTATCGTGTTTCTCTTTTACACGCTCCTTAAGAAAATAATATTAAATATAAAAGATTTTTGTACTATTTCACCCCTATTTATGTCTTAAGATATAATTTCTCTTTATTTAATACTTGACCATAATTAAGATATTTGTAGTCTTTGAGGACAATTAATATTAAGGATAAAATAGAAAAAAAATAATTAATTTACTCTTGAATTTTTAAAATGATAAATAATTTAAAATAATTATTTTTAAAAATCACGACTTATAATTTAAGACGGAAAAAGTATAATATACTAAAAATGTCACAGATACTTTGTTGTCTCATTGTCTGCATATGCGTGTCACTTAAAACGAAATTATCAAATTTAATAATTTTTAAATATAAAAAATATGTTATTCATTGAGAATAAAACAAAACAGTATGTCTCCAAATGAAACAGAAGCAGCGTGGTTTTCATGATTGAGTCGAGTACATCAAACTCTTATCTGGTTAAAATGTGCATTTTGCATAACTAAGGGCATGTTTGGCCATAAGAATTTTTTCAGTTTTTTCAGTTTTTTTTTTTTTTTTGGAATCAATGTTTTGCTACGACAATTTTAAATTTCACTTGAAGTGTTCATAATTTTTTGAAAATTTTAAAAACTCCAAAAGAAAGATTTTCAAAATTTACTTCAACTCACTCACAAAAATTCAAAAATTACTCCAAATTATATTCATGTTTAAACAAAACTCTAATTTTCATATACCATTTTCACTTTAAATTTATTTTTACTTTTTCCAAATTTTCACAATTCCTATGTCCAAACGCCCACTAAATCACATGGACATCCCTAAATGACAAATAGTAATCAGACACTTAACCAATCAGTGAAAAACGAAAGTGATTCCGGTAATTTTACTTCTTATTTTTGACTTCTATCCTGAAATAATTCTTTCCTCTTTTGCCTATGTATCAAGTATTATACTTTTTTATTAAATGAAATAAGCTATGCTGTAATCACGCTAACACGTTGGTTGCTAAAATCATTCTCAACATTAATTGTACCCTGTCCTTTTCATTAGTTGAACGTGATTAACGTTTACAAGTATTTCAGAATTTTTCACCAATTGTATTACCCTTTGGATAGCCTTTTGTTGTGAAAAAAATATTAGATATTTTTAAATTATTCCAACTAAACTTTCAAAATTCTCTATCCCCTTAATTTAGGTGTTAACAAACCCTCGGAACACTTTGCTTATTTTTGAATTAACATATGAAGAGTAAAAGAAATTTGAAAGAAGTTGAGCTATGGGGAATTGTCACTGATCTTCAAGACGCCTACGACAGGGGCTGGCGTCGAGTTGCGTTGCAAATTGATAATTTTAATGTGATTCATGTGTTGCGGTCTAGAGGCTCTGTGCCTCATCGGAACAGTGATATTGTCAACCACATTCGACTTTTACATTAAATCTAATAATTTAACTTTAATTATTAAAATTAAAAAAACACGAAAATACATATTATTTAAACACGATTAAGTGATAAATATGTGTATAAAATTTATTTCTTATTATATATTTATTTATTATAAATTTTCAAAGTTGGAGGACACCCTCTGTTTAACATCAAAGTATAAACATGTGCTATTGACTCATTTTGCGCCACACGAAAACAAGGTTTCCTTCTTTTACACGTAACTTTAAAAGTCTTCATATTCTTTCTTCCTCCTTTCTTTCTTGTCTCTTATTCTTTCTAGGTTTTTTCTTCCGATTACGTTGGTGTTGAAGCCATCTAGAAAATGGGTTTAACTGTTGTCTTGTTAGCGTAAACGAATTTAAGATATATAGTCAATAAATTCATAATGAGTTTAATTTTATGCCAAAATGCTAAATCGGCCGGTAGTTAAAACTAATTATATTCGCTAGTCAAAAAGTATATAAATATGTATATTTTTTTGTATGAACACACACACATATTATCGGATAGTATTTTTAGAAACGGCTAGAAATATACATTTCTCCTAATTTTACCATACGCATAAATTGCATGCAAAACTCGTTCTAAATCCGTCTTCACTTATGAACCGCGATCCGTATATAGAAAGAAGAGTGTATGGGTCAGAATCCGACCCCACGATAATTAACGAAGTTAATCCCGTCTTAAGCTAATTCATGATTGATTAGTGGTACGACCACTCAGAATTAACGGTATTCAACCCTTATCTGATTCGATCAACAAGGCCACGGCCCGTCCGTCATCATGAAGGGGAAACCCCAACGTGGTCACGGCCACTTATTGCCAGCTCACGAAGCTCACATCTATAAATACCAAGAGAGGAAACCCTAGAAAGGGGGCTTCTTCTTCTGGACTATTCAAGAGAGAGAGAGAGAAAGATACAACGATAGACAGATTATGGGAAAGTGGAACATCATTGTAAGGCTCTGAACCTCTTCATGGAGAGGCAGACCAAAGCAATACTATCAATAAAAGCTTTTAATGTTTCTCCTCCTAACTCTGAGTACTTATTTTCGTTTCCTTCATTTGGTCCAATGGATTATTACGTTTTGCTATGATTTTTCCGTGATTTAATTATGTTGTTTTATACTCATCAGGTATCGATAACTTTTGAGCAAAACAATTTGGCGCCGTCTGTGGGGATTTTCTAGCAAAATCGCGTAGTTATTCCCTAGACCAAAAAGGAAGAAATGCCAGAAAAGAAAAACAAAAGCAACCCAGCTCAAATAAGCCAAAGCGGCATGTCGGACAAGGGGAACTCGAAGATCTCAAATCGTAGTATCCACCTAGAGAGCAACCAACTACCATTCTCTACACCACCCGAAAACAAAAGATGGTTGAAAATAACACCGGAATGGAAGCGATACTGGGTGTTACAGCCAATCTCTTTGATCCTCTTAACGAGGCCGGTGACGAGGATTATTCTTGAAGAATTCAAACTCTCTCATTTTCTCCTACTCTCTCTCTCTATCTCTATCTCTAACGAATACTTTCTCTTGAGTTCATATTATCATTTTACACTATTAGATTGATTACGATTTACCCTTTCCTACTTTTGATTGTTCTTGAGCTTGCAAAGTATAGTGCAAAGAAGAAGAAGAAGCCACTCCTAAGGGAAGATCTCTGTAAGGCATCTCCCGCATCCCTGATACGAGCTCCGGCCAGAAACCGGCACGAAGATATCTCGAGCCGAGAGTCGCCTCAAGACAGCCTATATACCCTGGTTGGGAAGACAACGGATAAGCCGCTCAAGGTCTCGAATCAAAACCGAGCTTCAGCACTCAATACCCACAATATTGGACTCAGGCTATGCGCCTTCGCCATTAAATCGAGGCTATGCGCCTTCGCCATTAAATCAAGGCTATACGCCTTCGCCAGTAAGTTCCACTACGGTTGAACCAAGACTCAGGCTATGCACCTTCACCATCGAAATTGACAAAGTTCAACAACAGTTGAACTGGGACTCAGGCTATGCGCCTTCGCCATTAAATCAAGGCTATGCGCCTTCGCCAGTAAATTCAACTACGGTTGGTTGAACCAAGACTCGGGCTAAGCGCCTTCGCCATCGAAATTGACAAAGTTCAACAACAGTTGAACTGGGACTCAGGCTATGCGCCTTCGCTAGTAAATTCAACTACGGTTGAACCAAGACTCAGGCTATGCGCCTTCGCCATTAAATCAAGGCTATGCGCCTTCGCCAGTAAATTCAACTACGGTTGAACCAAGACTCAGGCTATGCGCCTTCACCATTAAATCAAGGCTATGCGCCTTCGCCAGTAAATTCAACTACGGTTGAACCAAGACTCAGGCTATGCGCCTTCACCATCGAAATTGAAAAAGTTCAACAACAGTTGAACTAGGACTCAGGCTATGCGCCTTCGCCATTAAATCAAGGCTATGCGCCTTCGCCAGTAAATTCAACTACAGTTGAACCAAGACTCGGGCTAAGCGCCTTCGCCATCGAAATTGACAAAGTTCAACAACAGTTGAACTGGGACTCAGGCTATGCGCCTTCGCCATTAAATCAAGGCTATGCGCCTTCGCTAGTAAGTTCAACTAAGGTTGAACCGAGACTCAGGCTATGCGCCTTCGTCATTAAATCAAGGCTATGCGCCTTCTCCAAGAAGTTCAACTACGGTTAAACCAAGACTCAGGCTATGCGCCTTCGCCATCAAAATTGACAAAGTTCAACAGCAGGTGAACTGGGACTCAGGCTATGCGCCTTCGCCCTCAAAATTGACAAAGTTCAACAACAGTTGAATTGGGACTCAGGCTATGCGCCTTCGCCATTAAATTAAGGCTATGCGCCTTCACTAGTAAGTTCAACTAAGGTTGAACCGAGACTCAGGCTATGCGCCTTCGTCATTTAATCAAGGCTATGCGCCTTCGCCAAGAAGTTCAACTACGGTTAAACCAAGACTCAGGCTATGCGCCTTCGCCATGAAAATTGACAAAGTTCAACAACAGGTGAACTGGGACTCAGGCTATGCGCCTTCGCCCTCAAAATTGACAAAGTTCAACAGTTGAACTGAGACTCAGGCTATGTGCCTTCGCCATTAAATCAAGGCTATGCGCCTTTGCCAGTAAGTCCAACTAAGGTTGAATCGAGACTCAGGCTATGCTCCTTCGTCATTAAATCAAGGCTATGCGCCTTCGCCAAGAAGTTCAACTACGGTTAAACCAAGACTCAGGCTATGCGCCTTCGCCATCGAAATTGACAAAGTTCAACAACAGTTGAACTGGGACTCAGGCTATGCGCCTTCGCCATCGAAATTGACAAAGTTCAACAACAGTTGAACTGGGACTCAGGCTGTGCGCTTTCGCCAGTAAATTCAACTACGGTTGAACCAAGACTCACGCTATGCGCCTTCGCCATCAGAATTGACAAAGTTCAACAACAGTTGAACTGGGACTCAGGCTATGCGCCTTCGCCATTAAATCAAGGCTATGCGCCTTCGCCATTAAATCAAGTCTATACGCCTTCGCCAGTAAGTTCCACTATGGTTGAACCAAGACTCAGGCTATGCGCCTTCGCCATTAAATCAAGGCTATGCGCCTTCGCCAGTAAATTCAACTACGGTTGACCCAAGACTCAGGCTATGCGCCTTCGCCATTAAATCAAGGCTATGCGCCTTCGCCAGTAAGTTCAACTACGGTTGAACCAAGACTCAGGCTATGCGCCTTCGCCATCAAAATTGAGAAAGTTCAACAACAGTTGAACTGGGACTCAGGCTATGCGCCTTCGCCATTAAATCAAGGCTATGCGCCTTCGCCATCGAAATTGACAAAGTTCAACAACAGTTGAACTGGGACTCAGGCTGCGCGCCTTCGCTATCAAATCCGACGAGTTCGACCTCGCTTGAACCATAAGGCTAGACGCCTTCGCCCTCAAATCTAACAAGTTCAACCACAGTTGAGCCAGGACTCGGACGAAGCGCCTCCATCATTGAACTCAGCAAAACCCAACCACCAACAAATCAAGGCGCAGGATAGGCACCCTCGCCATTCAAGTAAGTACTCCCAGCTCGAACTAAGATTAGGGACACGTAAAGTCCGGCCCGGTCGAACTACAAGGCCGCATTTTTATCATCACGGTCGGTAGTTCGACCGCGCCCGAACTGGGACTAAGGCTAAAGTCTAAGTGCCGCTATCGCCAAGCAACGGCCCCGACTCGCTCACCCCGAGTCAAAGAAGAAAAGTCGTCAACAATCAAAAACTAACATTCCTACCAGAGTCAAACTCGAAGACAAATCACCCCTCCGAACGCATGCAAAGAAAAATCTAAAAGGGAAAAGGGGGAGGTACAAAATAAACACAAGGCGAATAACGGAAAGGAGATCTCATTTATCTATAAAGTTAATTGCAGGTCATCCCCGCTTACACCCGGCCAGGGCCGGTCAGTACAGGGAAAAAGAAAAAAGAAACACCTAAGCGCCAAACGGCGAACAAGACAAAAAAAAATGGATATCTTTTTACTCGGCGCCATCCGCACCACCATCTGCACCATCGTCAGCCTCTGGCATCGCCGCGTCAAAACCACAGTCAGTACGGGCCTCACGAGCCTTTTGACGCGCTTCCTCGAAAGCAGCTTCGGTCACGATGCCGGCCTCCCACAAATTCTTATATACATCACGTTGGGCCTCGGCAAAGACCCAAAGTTCGCGAGCCTGGCTGGAAGAAGTGGCTAGGTCCCGTAGGCGCTGATTCTCTTCTTCTAAGGCTGTGATCCGCTCCGCCATGACTTGGGCGTCCTGCTCAAAGACACCGATCCGCTCCTCGAGACTCGCTTCTCTAAAGGCCGCAGCAGCCCTCTCCAACTCCCGCTGGGACTCGTGCACACGGATAGCTTCCTCCAACACCCCAGCCCTCGACGAGGCATCCCTCACCTGAAGCTTCAAAGCTGCGACTTCACCCTCCAACGCAGTCACTTTCCCGCTCCATGCCGCGGCGATCTCCGCCGCCTTAGCCCGGCCCTGGCGCTCACGCTCAGCTACAGCCCTCTTTCCCGCCTCGAGCTCCTCATCCTTCCGACGGAGCTGCTCCTCGAGAGCACTCGTCCTGCCAAGCGTTTGCTGCATCTGAAGCTCCCGCCTCGCTGGTTCCTCGACCAGGGCCCGGCTACGGGGATCATTCCTCAAGCGCGCGCATCTCTCGGCACCGATCTCGGTAGCGGCGGTATTTCTCAAGCGCCCGCAAATATATCCCCGAGCGGACGTTGGCTCGACGGATGCTCTCCACCTCCAACAAATAAGACTGCAAAGCAAAGACAACGATTAAGATAAAGAACAAACTAAGACGAAGAAGAAACGAACCAACGTTATATTACGTACCCTCAAGCCCATCACAACCACTTCATTCATCAGTCCGATATCCGTAACGTCCCTCAACGATGCATCCCTTGGAGCAATAAGTTCAACTCCGTGGGAACCTCGATGAAGCGAGATCGCCCCTCTGCGCGCACCGATGAATTGGTGAAGCCTTCCTGGAACATACGGACGTCGTCGGGGTCCAAGTCGGATTCGGACTCGTACTCATCTCCTACAGCATCCCTTCCTCCTTCCGCCACCAGCGAGGTGGAACCACCCGCCATAGCCACCGA
>NC_031989.1:2378046-2439749 GCF_001879085.1 Nicotiana attenuata
AACCCGTAACTAACGACAGAAACTCAACCACCAGCGAGTTGGGGACGGACGGGGACGGGACCTTAAACCCCAACTTGAAGGGGATAGGCGTAAAAGACGCAGTATCCCCTGCGGTCGGTGTGGACCCTCTCCTCGCTTCTAGCGAGAACGACGTCAGCATAGCTAGGGATGACCCCCTGTTTCCGTAGTTGAGCCATCCCAACTTTCCCCCATTAATGGGGCCTCATTCACCGCGTCCTCTCCACCATCGACAGTGAAGTCAGTCATCGGGCCTCCGGGCAGAGGTACTATCTCGTCGATCTATGGAACTTCATCGGTCTCCACCGGTTCTGCACCTTCCATTGGCGGAGGCGGCCCTTCAACCACCGAAAAGTTAACCGGAAGATTCATCGGAAGAACGTCTTGGGAAGAACTACCTGCCATTGTTGATTCACTAACGAGAAAGAAACAAAGTTTGATGGACAAGACGGAAGTTATAACGATCGAAGAACAAAGATGAAGGTGAATTAGCAGGAAGAAAAGCTTTTTCAGAATCTCTCTCAGACAAACAACGAGAATATGAGAAGTAAATGCCTCAGCCCTTATTTATAGGCAATACAAGTGGCTTTCGCGAACCCCAATAGCCACCATTAACTACACGACCAACCGCAGACCGGTTCGATTCTACAAAAATGTGCGTCATCATGACAGGCTCCATGAAGCAGCTTTTCAGTCACTAACCGGCGTCTCGCCCTCGAAATGGTTGTAACGACCTATGAACGCTGAGGAGATGTTCCGTGCGCCCTCAAAATTTTGGACGTCGCCAAACACGTATCAAGCGTGCCCTTACTCCCCTCGGCCGCACAACATACGACCCGTCCGCCATGGTCGACGGGTATGCTCCCAAACAAACGTAAGGATCAGAGCACAACAAAGCTCGACCTCACTCGAATTAAGTTAAAGGGTCAAGTGCCTTCGCCAAAGAGGAGAGTCCAACCTCGATCGAACGGCGACTTGATAACACAATAACAAAAGACTGACACTCTACAAGGCTAAGGGCCATCGCCAAAGAGAATTCGGCCTCGACCGAAGCGACAGTCGACCTCCCTATCCGAGTTTCTCAAACTACAGTCGATGAAATCCACTCATCGATCTCGTCCAAGGCACGACCTCAATAAGCGGAGGGACTAACTGTATGGGTCAGAATCCGACCCCACGACAATTAACGAAGTTAATCTCGTCTTAAGCTAATTCATGATTGATTAGTGGTACGACCACTCAGAATTAACGGTATTCAACCCTTATCTGATTCGATCAACAAGGCCACGGCCCATCCGTCATCATGAAGGGGAAACCCCAACGTGGTCACGGCCACTTATTGCCAGCTCACGAAGCTCACAGCTATAAATACCAAGAGAGGAAACCCTAGAAAGGGGGCTTCCTCTTTTGTACTATTCAAGAGAGAGATAGAAAGATACAACGATAGACAGATTATGGGAAAGTGGAACATCATTAAGGCTCTGAACCTCTTCATGGAGAGGCAGACCAAAGCAATACTATCAATAAAAGCTTTTAATGTTTCTCCTCCTAACTCTGAGTACTTATTTTCGTTTCCTTCATTTGGTCCAATGGATTGTTACGTTTTGCTATGATTTTCCCGTGATTTAATTATGTTGTTTTATACTCATAAGGTATCGATAACTTTTGAGCAAAACAAAGAGCTACGACGGATGTATGCCGAAGCAGCAAGTGTAAACACATTTTACATGTATTTTAACTTACACATATATACCAAATTCACAAAGATTATCACGAAAAGATTGTAAGCTGTACCTCCAACCCACTGTTAGTAATCTGTGTTTGTAAAACAATTCTGGAGAAAATAAAATAACATAACAGAAATGTAACCGAAATAAAAATTAAAAAAAAATTAGTTTGAGCCCACTGAATTCACAGTGTTTCCTTTAGGAATTTAATCCCCTTCTAGTACCCAAGGTTATGGATTATTTTCTCCCAGGATAGAACGAATTACACACTGATGTAGTGGTACTTCAAACGCCAATGTTTCAGCACACAAAGTCCGGTAGCAAATCACACTTACTATTGCTTTCTTTGAAGTTAAAATATGCAGAAGAAAGGAGAAGAACTCAGAAAATTCGTATGGAAAATCTGAGAGAATGGACTTGTATTTATAGCCAAAGTTGGGCTGAAATCTGAAGAGGTGCAACTCTTCAGAATGGCTATTTTTGCAAAACGGCCAAAGAATAAATGTCATAACATAAATGGCTATTTACTCAACAATAAAGAGGGAAAATTGAAGGGTAGTTAATTTTCTATTACAAAAACTGAAAACTGAAAATTGGATAGCTAAATTGGATTTAATATTAATATTTATTTTAATATTAATATTTTGTTATTAAACCAAATATTTAATAACATTTCTGTTAATATTTACTACTAACAAATAAATTTGGTCCAAAAATTAATTAATCGATCGATCATTTGACCAAATCCAAATCCAAGCGATCATTTGACCAAATCCGAATCCGAAGCCGAAGCCGAGCCGAGCCGAGCGAGCGAGCGACGACGATGACGACGACGGCGATGCTTGCCTTCTTCTCAACTCTTTATGAGCTAGAAGAAGAGTAATTGCTTATATACCCATCAAAAACCTTTTCCTCTTCCCATATGGGACAATCAAGGAGGGAAACTCAAATATTTTATTTTTTCCTCCATTTCCCATTCACCATATTTTAAGCATTAATAGCTTAAAAACCCAACAATCCCCCACATGAACGGGAAATGACTATATCACAGAAGTATGCATGAAAAATTGTGTGATTCACAAGAATAAATGTCATAACATAAATGGCTATTTACTCAACAATAAAGAGGGAAAATTGAAGTGTAGTTAATTTTCCGTTACAAAAACAGAAAACTAAAAATTGGATAACTGAATTGGATTTAATATTAATATTTATTTTAATATTAATATTTTGTTATTAAACCAAATACTTAATAACATTTATGTTAATATTTACTATTAACAAATAAATTTGGTCCAAAAATTAATCAATCGATCGATCATTTGACCAAATCCAAATCCAAATTCGAATTCGAATCCGAATTTGAATCCGAATCCGAATCCGAAGCCGAGTCGAGCCGAGCGAGCGACGACGACGACGACAACGACGCGAGGCTTGCCTTCTTCTCAACTCTTTATGAGCTAGAAGAAGAGCAATTGCTTATATACCCATCAAAAACCTTTTCCTCTTCCTATATGGGACAATCAAGGAGGGAAACTCAAATATTACTCAAATATTTCATTTTTCCGTCCATTTCCCATTCACCCTATTTTAAGCATTAATAGCTTAAAAATCCAACAATCCCCCACATGAATGGGGAATGGCTATATCATGGAAGTATGCATGAAAAACTGTGTGATTCGCAAGCAAGGATTAATTGCATCTAGTTAAGTAGGTTTCCCTTTGAACTTTCCATAGTGAACTTATGTCGGATATACTCAATCAATCGGTAGATTTGATATCTTTGAACCATCGAACTTTAGTGTATACCTAGACAACCACAAGTCACACAACCAACCCTTAACTATCTTTGGTTCTCATTGTTGTGTTCGTTTCAGCCATGAACACCGCCTGGTTTCATAAATGCATAGAGAACTGGCCTCGTAAAATTCTCCTTGAAGCGGCTAACACTTCACACTTACATAGGCGATTCCTAAACGTGTCATACCATAGATACACTATTTGATATACCCCGTATCAATTTAGAAATCATTAAAAAGCCTTAATGCTTTATCCTTGGTACTGAATATTGTCTCATCACGAGAATGGACCAAAGTTTAGTTGACAATGTTGAACTGTCATTAGTGACTTTGTTTGATCTCCTTGAACCTAGATCTTGTGATCTCCAGTCTTCTAGGTAGATGTCACGACCCAAACCCCGCTCCGGTCGTGATGGCGCCTCTCGTGAAGACAAGGCCAACCAACCAAACCTATTTGCCTTTTTCAAAAAAATGATAAACATGAATAAACAATATTAAAGATGATTTAATGACATTACTTAGCGGAAGTACAACCAAACACAGCCCAAACCGGGGTGTCACAAGTCACGAGCATCTAAAAGAGTCTAAATACATCTACAAGGCCAGTAATATACAGAATGGAATTTAGAATCAAAAGGAAAAAATCCGGTGCCGCGGACGCTGGCGGTCACCTTGCTCAGCTACGATAGCAAATCTTCAATCAACTCAAAACCCGCTACCGGGTGAACAAATACCTGCATCTGCACACGAGGTACAGGGAGTAAAGTGAGTACTCCAACTCAGTGCGTAATAAAGGTAAATAATAACTGAGCAGTAAGAAATCACGTATAACCAACCATCATGTTGTATAGAAGCAGTGTAAAACTCTTTGAGAAAAATCAGTGAAACTGAGAAATCTTTAGAAAATATCTTGGCTCAGTTTTAAACCTCTTTTGAAAATGATCTTTTCATAGTTGCGAAATAATTTCAAAATAATTAGTGCCGCTATGCACAGATATCCGCCCTTCAGGCACAAATACCACAGTTAAACAAGTAAAAGACAAGTAAGTATGCAAAATGAGCACATAAAACTCGCCCCTCGGGCAATCACATAGAATAGTACTAGCCCCTCGGGCACAAATTAGTTCCTGGTCAGCCATTGTTACCTGACCGCACGGTTATTCCTGGTCAGTCATTGTTACCTGACCAAATTGCGTCATACAGTGTCATTGTTACCACTGTCTAAAATTTATCCACTATAGATGGGTACCCGCGCTCACTGTGGGTGTGCAGACTCCGGAGGGGCTCCTACAACCCAAGCGCTATATCATCATAAGGCCTGAAAGCCTGCTCATATCAACATAAGGCCTGAAAGCCTTCTCACATCACACTCGAGGCCTGAAAGCCTCCTCACATAACACTCGAGGCCTGAAAGCCTCCTCAAATAACACTTAAGGCCTGAAAGCCTCCTCACATTACTCAACATATCCTCACATATGGCCCTCAGCCTCAATCAGTCCAAAAACAGTCATAAGCCCCTCGGGCATCAGTAAAACAATAGTGCTCAGCTCAAACATTAGTTCAAATATCATTTAAGTCTCAACTTTGAGTAAAAATAGCTGAGTTCATGAAACGGTGTAATATAATTGGACTCAGTTCAAGTAATATTTCAAATAGTGAGGAAACAGTGATGAAAGTTCACAAAGGATTTCAAATAGTCAGCAATAAGCCCCAAGTATGGCAATAAGCCCAAGTCGTAGTGAAAAACAACAAGTCTTAGTCAAATACGAGGTAAAGTATCAACCGGGATGGACCAAGTCACAATCCCCAATAGTAGATGACCCCGCGCTCGTCATTGAGCGCGTGTCTCATCTCAATATAGCACTACGTTATGCAATCCGGGGTTTCAAACCCTCAGGATATCATTTACAATCATTACTCACCTCGAACCGGCGAAATCTCTAGCTCGCGACGCCCTTGCCCCTCAAATCGGCCTCCACACGCGTCGAATCTAACCAAAACCACAACGAATACGTCACAATATGCTAAGGGGACAAAACCCAATCGAAAGCAATCAATAACGCGCACAAATCCCGAAATTACCAAAAACCCGAGCCCCGGGCCCACTTCTCGAAACTCAGAAACTTTAACATCACCGGATTCCTTATCTCGCCACGAGTCTATACATATCAAAATTACCAGAATCGGGGTTCATTTGACCCCTCAAATCCCTAATTTAAACTCTCTTAGGTTCAAGCCCTAAACCACCATTTTTGACCTTTAATTCCATGAGTTTTCAGTTCTAATCCATGTATTTACACCATAAAATCATGTTCTAAGTCCAAGAATTCATACCTGATCAAAGCTCTCGAAACCCTCTTCAAAATCGCCCAAAAACTCTCCAAGTCCGAAGTGAAATATGTTGCTCTTTCAAAATTTCGCGAAGATGAATAGTTAAGTACACTGCCCAGGCAAAACCGCATCTGCGGTCACTATCTCGCTTCTGCGGCGTCCGCTCCTGCGGTCCAATGTCCGCTCCTGCGGAATCTCAATTAAATCCCCTGGCCGCATCTGCGGTCACCAAGCCGTATCTGCGGCTCCGCAGGTGCGGTTCCATATCCGCATCTGCGGTCCAACCCAGCTCCAACATTTCCGCTTCTGCGACACTCACCTCCACTTCTGCGTGACCGCACCTGCGGTCCCATAACCGCAGGTGCGAAGATACCAGATATCAGCAGCCCTTTAACAAGCAAAAATTCCAAAACTCTCCGTTTAACCATCCGATCTCACCCTGAGGCCCCGGGACCTCGACCAAAAACACAAACATGATCCAATACCTTATTCAAACTTGCTCCAATCATCAAAACACCACGATTAACACTAAAACCATCAAATTACATCAAATCCAAGCCTAAGTTCTTCAAAAACTTCCGAAACACGCATTCGATCAAAAATCCAACCAAATCACCTCCGAATAACCTGAAATTTTGCACACACATCCAAAATCACCTAACGAAGCTATAACAACTCTCGGAATCGCATTCCGACCCTCGGATCAAAATCTCACCTATCAACCGGAATTCGCCGAAATACTAACTTCGCCAATTCAAGCCTAATTCTACACCGGACGTCCAAAATCAATTCTGATCACATTCCTAAGTCACAAATCATCCCCCAAAGTTAACCGAATCAAAGGAAATCACATCCGAGCCCTATAACTTATAAGCCAACCTCCGGTTGACTTTTCCAAACCAAGCCTTCCTTAAAGAGACTAAGTGTCTCATTTCCTACCAAAACCAATCCAAATCAACTCTAACACACCAATTACTGATAATGAAACATGAAGAAGCATTAAATGGGGGAAACGGGGCGGTAACTCCTGAGACGACGGATCGGGTCGTCACAGTAGAGTTACCGCCACTATGACTTGTTCTTGGCCATAGTCCCATTCCCCTTGATGATTTCTCAACTACCTCTCTAGTTAGGTCTTTTGTAAGTGGATCCGACACATCATCACTTGACTTTACATAGTCAATCGTGATAATTCCTCTAGAGAGTAATTGTCTAACGGTTTTATGTCTTCGTCGTATATGACGAGATTTACTGTTATACATAACGCTCCCAGCCCATCCAATTGCCGCTTGACTATCGCAACGTATGCATATTGGTGCCAACGGTTTGAGCCAAAATGGAATATCTTTCAAGAAATTCCAGAGACATTCAGCTTCTTCACCGGCTTTATCTAAGGCTATGAACTCAGCCTCCATTGTAGAGCGGGCAATACAAGTTTGTTTGGACGACTTTCAAGATACCGCTCATCCACCAATAGGGAGTACATATCCACTTGTGGACTTGGAATCAGTTGATCCGGTGATCCAATTTGCATCACAGTGTCCCTCAATGACCGCAGGATATTTACTGTAGTGCAAAGCAAAGTCCTGGGTATGTACTAAATACCCCAAAAATCGTATCATAGCCATCCAATGAGATTGACCTGGATTGCTCGTATATCGACTCAATTTACTTATATCACAAGCTATATCTGGTCGTGTACAGTTCATGATGTACATTAAGCAACCCAACACACGAGCATAATCCAATTGTGATATGCTTTGGCCTTTGTTCTTTGCTAATGCAAGATTCACGTCAATTTGAGTCTTTGCAACTTTAAAGCCTAAGTGCTTGAATTTTTCAAGTACCGTCTTAATACACTGAGATTGTGACAATGCCAGACCTTGAGAAGTCTTATGGATCTTAATTCCTAGAATTAAATCAGCAACTCCCAAGTCTTGCATATCAAACTTGCCAGTTAGCATGCGCTTAGTGGCATTTATGTTGGCAATATCATTACTCATTATTAGCATATCATCCACATATAAGCAAACAATGACTATGTGATTTGGAACATTTTTAAAGTACACACATTTATCACATTCATTTATTTTAAAACTATTTGACAACATTGTTTGGCCAAATTTCGCATGCCATTGTTTGGGTGCTTGTTTTAGTCCGTAAAGGGACTTAACAAGTCTACATACCTTCTTTTCTTTACCTGGAACCACAAACCCTTCAGGTTGTTCCATGTAGATTTCTTCCTCCAACTCTCCATTTAAGAAGGCCGTCTTAACATCCATTTGATGAATTTCAAGACCATAAACTGCAGCTAACGCTATTAACGTTCGTATGGACGTAATTCTTGTAACTTGAGAGTATGTATCAAAATAGTTAAGACCTTCTCGTTGTTTATACCCTTTGACCACAAGTCTTGCCTTAAATTTGTCAATAGTGCCATCATCTTTCATTTCCTCTTAAAGATCCATTTAGAACCCAACAGTTTATTTCCAGGAGGAAGATCAACCAATTCTCATGTATGGTTGTTCAGTATGGATTCTATTTCACTATTGACTGCCTCTTTCCAAAATAATGATTCCGAAGAAGACATAGCTTCTTTAAATGTTTGAGGCTCATTTTCCAATAAGAAAGTCACAAAATCTGGTCCAAATGAACCAGACGTTCTTTGACGTTTACTACGTATTGGATCCTCCTGATTAAGTGTACTTTTTTTTGTATCTTCCCGAGGTCATTTAGATCCTTCACCAATCGACTCACATTCCTTTTTATACGGATATATATTTTCAAAGAACTCATTATTATCTGATTCTATAACCGTATTATTATCAATGTCGGGATTTTCTAATTTATGAACCAGAAATCGATATGCTTTAGTATTAGTCGCATATCCTATAAAAACACAATCAACGATACTAATTAAGTGAAGGATGATAGGTAAATTCTAGTTAAATATAATAAGTTCTAGATCCAAGATTGGTAGGAAATAACCACCTAGAAATCGTATTGAAAGCTATTTAAAACCAAAGAGTGATTTGATGATGTTCTTATGAATAAATGAAGAAGTGAGACAAACAATAAATGAAATGAATGACAATGTCTGTAAATAAAGGGAATAATTCACCCAAATGTGCAACAAGGTGGATGATTCTCTTTCTGACAATGATGTAGAATGGTCAAATGTGTAACATCAAATACGTTATTGGATCTAGTGTGGAAAAGTTTGGACCAACACAACAAATTGAATATTCTTTATAGATAACATTTGTAGTGATATGTGAGTCAACTTCTCTAGAGATAACTTATCAAATAGAATCTTGGCCGCCCCTTTTCTCTCTCTCTCTATTCCTATTTATATGGGATATATCTCTTACCTACTGAAAGTACAAAATGCAGAGAATATTCTATTGCTAAAACTAGCCGTTTCTGGCCAATCTAAGTGCTCGACTCCGACCTCGGCTGCTCGGCTCGTTAGCGTTGCTTCAGGAACATGACTTCAGACCAATCGACTCTTGAGCATGGCTTGTTTTGTTTGTCCTCGACCTCGTCCAGGACGGACTCTTCGGAGGTTTGCCCGAGTCATACTTAGACGGGCCACCCATGGCGAATTACAGTCCCCCCACTATAGTTTCTCTTCGTACTGAATTTCCCTGGAGGGATTTTGGCCCATACAGTTAGTTCCTCCGCTTGCCGAGGTCGTCCTTTAGTTCGACCTCGATAAGCGAACTTCGCCAGCCCTAGCTTTGCAAAATTCGAACCAGATTCCAAGTAACGGTTATCCTATCCGTGGTAGGGGGCGGCACTTTGAAGATTGTGACCAATGGTGAGGGGTCAGAGTGATGTCACCCTTTCACGCGTCATGATTGCGTGTTTTTCCGAGGTGCTGCCTAGTTTCTCGCGTCTCTGTAGCTTTGATTCTCGCGCATTTGGCGGTTACTTTTCTCGACTTTTGCATTCTTTTCTGCTTTCTGCAACTTCTTGCATCGCTATTGTATTTTTGTTCACACATAAATACACAAATGGCTAGTGCATCTCCTAACTCCGAGGAATTTTTTAGCCCAAACCCGTTGCAATGGCCGTGCCAGTTCGTCTGAGGAGGAGACCCAACCCATTGAAGATGACAGTTTCCCTACAGTGGAGGAGATTGTTCCTCGTAGTGGTAAGGCTAGATTTGACTTTTCGAAGTCCCCTATTGACGAGCCTGAGCCGGCGAAGTGCGAAATGGGAGAGTCACGCCTTTCTGAGCTCAAGGCCAAGTACGGCAACCCTGCTTATATCGATTTGGTTCCCACCGGGGACGATGTGGTCCACGTTCACTGTCTTGGGTATTGCGCATTTAATGTGTACCCGTTTTGGGTGGGTTATTCTCTTCCTCTTCCCCCGCGAGCGGAGGAGTACTACCGTTACTACAACGTATGCCCGGCCCAGCTCTCTCCTAACATCTACAAGCTTTTTCTAATGTTGATAAAGTATGCCGAGCTGGCCGGCCGCGAACTTTCCATCCACCATTTGCTGCATCTTTTTGCTCCGAGCTTTCCCCGGGACACGATGATACATCTCCACCACTGGGGAACTAAGGGGCTGGTGGTAACGATGGACAATAAGGCTAATCGCAAGTTTTGGGTCGATTATTTTTGTATCAAGATCGAGCACGTGGTGGCGAACCCTACCGGATTTCCCGAGGCGTGGAACATTGGCCGTAAGTATTCTGTTTAATTGGTCGTCTGCTTTTTCTCTTGGATTACCTAACCGTTCTTAATGGTGCGACCGAGAGGGATCCTCCTGTGTTGGTCGCCGGCATCCGAGACTGGGTGGCTCAAATTTTTCCCCACACAGTGGGGATCCATGAATGGTCGTCTTTCAACAAGAAATTTGGGCGCCCACCTTCTTTAACTGGTGAGTCATTCCATTCTCCATTACTTGGGCCTTAGTCCCGCCCTTTTTTATTGCTTACCCCGTCCCCTTATTGTCATGTCGGAAAGCCCCAAAGTAAACGAAGGCTCCCACCCCCGCATTTCGCCAATTGGGTGCTTTGGTCAAGCATTCGACTGCTATGACCATGGGCGAGTCTGCACGGCCTGCCACCTCATCCAAGATTCCAGTTTCGCGTAGATCTGTCCGTAAGCGGCTACTCCATCGCGAGGGCTACGGGCCCATCCTTGTTCCATTTGGTAGATAAGCTGTCAGCGGACAAGGTAGAAAGTCTTCCCTTAAAGAGGCGGCGAATTGGGATCGGAGGTGGTGTAGAGAGGGGCGAAGGATCGGTGGGTGGTAAGCCCGAGCTCGCCGTGTCTATGCACGACACTGGCATAACCTCGGATACCGGGATACCGACTCCTAGTGCTGAGATTGTTTCCTTGCCAGTGGTTGTTGTAGTCGTGCCGAGGAGTGATCCATCAAGCCCATGCCAGTCGACATTCCTTCTTCTACCAAAGAAGCGGAGAGGGGCGTGGCTGTCAGCGATTTTGAGTTCGATTCCGACGTCGATCCCGAGGAAGAGAGATGTTCAATGAGGGGCTTACCTGGGTTGAGGTGAGGACCGATGGGACTTCTTGTTCAATAGTTATTCCTTTGGACTGCAACTTGATAACCAGCACGAAAAGTGTGGTCCCTGCTCTGGTGCCTCTTTGTTCTAGCATCGAGCATAGGACTCTTGAGTCGTTCAAAGGCGCTGACCTATCGTTGAGTGTATCTGGGTTGGCTCTATGGGTGAGTTGCTTCTTTTGTTTTCTCTTTTTTGTTGTATCTCACGTTCGTATATTATTATTTTTTTGCGCTCCTACTGACCCTCCTCTTCTATTCTTGCTTGCTATATTTCTTTTTAGATACTTATCTTAGATAATGAGAGTGCCCGCCGAGCAGATAAGAAGAAGGTGGTCTTCATGAAGATGGTTACAAAGTACCGCCAAATCCGTGACAGGTACCTTGTGATGCGTACTCGGTTCCGAGCCGAGAGGGATCTCCAATCTCTCAATGAGGAGTTGAAACATAAAGATGACGAGCTCGTACGAACCATTGGCTGATGCAGCGAGCTCGAGGGGGCGCTTAAGATTAAGGAGGATGAGATTGAAGTGAACAAGGGGGTCGTAGGTGAGTGTGTCAACCTCCCCGCTCAGGTGTCATTCTTGTAGGCCGAGCGCGATCAGAACATGGCTAGGGCCAATGGTTTGCGTGACGAGTTGGTTTGAAAGTCTGCGAAGATGGAGAGAGTCGAAGGGGTTAAAACGGGAGCGTTGGCGCATGCGGTCGAGCTGGAGGACGCTATTCGTGTCCTTCAATCTGAATGGGCTAGTGATGCTGAAATAGTCGCACTTAAGGAGGCAAGGTCTACTGAACGGATCGGCGGTCTTGCGAGAGAAGTTTTCTGCCTTGAAAGAACAGGTCACAATTCTTAAGGTCGAGCGGGCGAAGCTATTGGCCCATCGTCTTCCTTTCGTGCTTCTGATTTCCCTGATGTTCCACGGTATCTGTACGAGATGTGGATTCATGCTGAGGCTCAGCTGAATGTTTACGGGAATTTGATGATGGCAGGGAAGGTTCCTGAGGTCGACTTCGAGGAGGCTCGTGTCAAGGCGCGCGAAGCTAGGCTTGCTTGCGGCTATGACCCAGCTACTCCGCGGACCGATGAGGATGGAGAGGACTTGGATGGGCTTGCATCTGACCCTTGGTATGATGAGGAGTATCTTGGCATAGGGGGTGATGGTTGAGAAGGCGATGCTGGACCGGGCGGTGAAGGCGGAGACGGCATGGAGTAGTGTTTTGTACTTAGTTTTTATGTTTTTCTTCTTTTTGTTTATGTGTGTGTGGGGGGGGGGGGATCTTTCTGTCCATTTGTAAGATATATCTCTTTTTCTGGAATGGAATGATCACAACCCTTTGCTGTATGTTATTTGGCCTTCTTATTTTTCTTCGAATGTTTTTCTTTAAAGGAATTGTATTGGCATGAGCTATCTCGAACATGGTCGAGTGTATCTTTCATTGAATTTGGGTGAAGCCCCATGCCGTCATACTTAACTCCAGACAAAATTATAAATTGAATTCAAGATGGTTTGAGCGTAAGTTAAATCCGAATGCGGCGAATATGATTCTATACTAATTCAGACGAGGTTGAACGCTCTAATTCGAACGAGGTCGAATGTGAGTTGATTCGAGCGACGTCGAATACTAACTCTGAATGTGAGTCGATTCGCACGAGGTCAAATTCTGACTATTACTAATTCGAACAAGGTCAAATGTTAGTTGATTCGAGCGAGGTCGAATGTTGACTTTGTTAATTCAGACGAGGTAGAATGTGAGTCGATTCGAGCGAGGTCGAATGCTAAATCTTGTTGATTCGGACGAGGTCGAATGTGAGTTAATTCGAGCGAGGTAGAATGCTAACTCTTGTTAATTCGAACGAGGTCCAATGTGAGTCGATTCGAGCGAGGTCGAATGCTAACTCTTGTCAATTCGAACGAGGCTGAATGTGAGTCGATTCGAGCAAGGTCGAATGCTAACTCTTCTTGATTCAAACGAGGTCGAATGTGAGTGGATTCGAGCGAGGTGGAATGCTAACTATTATTGATTCGAACGAGGTCGAATGCGAGTCGATTCGAGCGGGATCGAATGCTAACTCTTGTTAATTCGAATGAGGTCGAATGTGAGTCGATTCGAGCGAGGTCGAATGCTAGTCGAGACTGGCGTTATGTATAAACATATAATCTTGGTGAAATGATAAACTCGTTTATATAAACAACTTTTCATTCATTGGAGTTTACATGCTTTTGTTCTATTCGTGCATACATTGGAGAAGTCCCAGTCTATCTAGTCCCTTCATTGGTCGGCGTGGAGAAGCAGTCGAGAGGTCGAGCAATAAAATTCGTGTTTTGAACTTCGAGATGCCCTCTTCGTTGCCTTGTTAAAAACCTCCCCGAGAAAACCCAATTGGGACAAAACTCGAGTAAGGAAAAAAGAGTACGACTTGGGGCCCGTCTTCCTTTAGAAGTTGAAGTACTTGAGGTGAGCTACGTTCCAATTGTTTAGTAGCAGATTTCCCTCCATTGTTTCCAGCTGGAACGACCCTTTGTTTACTACTGTAGTTATTTTGTATGGGTCATCCCAATTGGTTCCTAGTTTGCCTTCTCGTGGGTCTTTGCTTGCTTGGGTTTTGGCTTTTAGTACGTAGTATCCGGCTTTGAATGGTCTCACTTTGGCATTTTTGTTGTAGTACTGCTCTGCCTGTTGTTTTTGTGTTCTCATTCTTACGTAAGCCATGTCTATTCGCTCTTCGGCCTCGTCGAGGTCTTGTCTTCTCCTTTCACTGTTGTTTGGCCCACTTTTATTTGAATATCTTAGGCTTGGCTCACCGACCTCGACTGGTATCACTGCATCAGTCTCGTAGACTAACGATTATGGAGTTTCTCTTGTGCTTGTTTTCGACGTGGTGCGATATGCCCATAGCACTTCGGGCAGCAACTCCGGCCACAGTCCCTTGGCGTTCTCGAGTTTCTTATTTAGGATGCTCAACAATGATTTATTAGAGGACTCCGCCTGGGCGTTGCCCGCAGGGTGATAGGTCATGGAGAGTATCCTTTTGATATTCCACTTTTCAAAGAACTCGGCGATCTTTTTCCCGGTGAACTATGGCCCATTGTCGCTGCTTATTTCTTTGGGGATGCCGAAGTGTCATATGATGTTTCACCATATGAATGTGATTACTCCTTGCCTGCCTATTTGGGCGAAGGCACTTGCTTCCACCCACTTAGAAAAATAATCAGTTAAAACTAAAAGGAATCGTATGTTACCTCGTCCCGCTGCTAGGGGTTCTACGATATCCATTCCCCATTTGATGAATGGCCAGGGCGAAGTGACTGAGTGAAGGTGCTCACCCGCCTGGTGAATCATGGGGGCATATTTTTGGCATTGCTCCCACCTTTTGACGAAGTCAGCGGCCTCTTTTTTCATCGTAGGCCAATAGTAGCCCGCTCATATGATGCATCTAACTAGAGCTCAGTTGCTAGTATGAGCTCCGCAGTGGCCTTGGTGTACTTCCTTGAGGACACGCCTCGTTTGGTTTGGTCCCAAGAATCCAGTGGGCCGCCAAACGTTCTTTTGTACAGGTCGTTGTTAATGATGTTGTATCTGGCCTCCTGCATTCGCTGCTTCTTGGCTTCTTTTTTATCCGGCGGGAGTATCCCGTCTTGCAAATACGAGATAATGCGATTGCGCCAATCCCAAGTTAAGTTTATATTTTGTACCTCATTTGGGTCGATCGACGAGTGGAGGAGGTTAATCACGCTCCCTTTATCGGGTATGGTTTTAGTGGTCGTGGCAAACTTGGCGAGGCCGTCTGCTTCAATATTCTGGGCTCGTCGGATCTGGTCGAGTTGGCACTCATCGAACCGGGGTAATATCTTGCAGATCTGGACCTGATATTTTTGCAACCTCTATTCTTCTATTTGGAAAGTCCCTGTGACCTGATTGACAACGAACTGAGAGTCGCACCGTAGGACGACCCGTCTCGCTCCGTACTTGAGTGCTAGTTTCAAACCTACAATCACGGCCTCGTACTCGACCTCATTGTT
This sequence comes from Nicotiana attenuata, assembly GCF_001879085.1. Classification (NCBI taxonomy): domain Eukaryota; kingdom Viridiplantae; phylum Streptophyta; class Magnoliopsida; order Solanales; family Solanaceae; genus Nicotiana; species Nicotiana attenuata. The sequence goes on from NC_031989.1 coordinate 2,393,482, forward strand.
AGTCATGTTTGGGCACCAAATGGACTGGCGAATTACTTCGCCAGCCGGGACCTCGAGTACGAGTCCTAGTCCCGATCCTAGGGCATTCGACGCACCATCTGTGTATAGTATCCATAGGTCGTGTAGTTCGGTGCGAGTGTGGGCGGCTTTCTTTTTGACTTTAGGCATTATTTTGCGCTGAAGTTGGCGACGAAGTCGGCGAGCACTTGTGATTTTATCACCGTTCGTGGCTAATTGGTTATGTCGTGCTCGCTGAGTTCTATAGCCCATTTGTCCAATCGGCCTGATAGCTCGGGCTTGTGCAGAATACTCCCCAGGGGAAAGGTCGTTACTACCAAGATGGGGTGGCACTAGAAGTAGGGTCGTAGCTTTCGTGAAACTACGACTAGATCCAGGGCCAGCTTCTCGAGGTGTGGATACCTCGTTTCGGCGTCGACTATGGTTTTGCTAATGTAGTATATTGGAGATTACGTACCTTGGCTTTCTCGAACTAGGACCGCGCTCACAGCTACGTCGAATACAGCCAAGTAGATGAGGAGACGTTCGTCGGTTTCTGCTTTGGCGAGTACGGAGGAGATGATAAATATGCTTTTAGCTCCCTCAATGCTTCGATGCACTCTGAGTTCCACTGGAGTCCGTTATCTTTTTTGAGCACGCTGAAAAATTTATGGCACCTATCGCAGGACTGAGATATAAATCTTGGCAGGGCGGCTACGTGGCCGGTTAGCTTTTGTACTTGTTTCTTATTGGTCAGGTTCTCTGATATCCCTTCGATAGCTTTGATTTGGTCGGGATTAACTTCTATCCCTCGTGGTGAAACTAAAAAATTGAGGAATTTTCCCGACGTCACTCCAAAGGCACATTTCTCAGGGTTTAGCTTCATGTCGTACTGCCTAAGTATGTCGAAGGCTTCTCTTAGGTAGTCGATGTGGTCCTCCTTTCTTTTTTACTTGACCAACATGTCGTCAATGTAAACTTTCATTATTTTGCCGAGTTGGTCTTTGAACATTTTCATCACCAACCTCTACTACGTCGCCCCTGCGTTTTTCAACTCGAACGGCATGGCCCTGTAGCAGTACGTCCCCTGATGGGTGATGAAAGTGGTCTTTTGTTGGTCCTCTTCCTCCATGAGGATTTGGTTGTAGCCCGAGTATGCGTCAAAGAAACTCAGCAGTTCGTGCCCGACTGTAGCGTCAATGAGTTGGTCGATATGGGGCAGCGAGAACGGGTCTTTTGGGCAGGCTTTGTTCAGATCCGTGAAGTCCACGCACATTCTCCACTTACCGTTGTTCTTTTTTACCATGACTACATTGGCGACCCACTGAGGGTATTTGGATTCTCGGATAGAACCGTTCATTAGCATTTTCTCAACCTCTTCACGAACAACATCGTTTATTGTCGAGTTGAACTTTCGTCTGATTTGCTTTACTGGGGGTAGAATGAGTCGACGTTCAACTTGTGAGTTGCTATCTCCTTTGGGATAATTGGCATATATGCATGGGAAAAAGCGAACAAATCTTTGTTGTTAGCTAAAAAGTGTTGGAAACTACCTGGATTTTGCAGTTTGTGACCGATATAGGCCTTTTTGCTGTGGTCGTCGTTGTTGAGTTGGGCGGGGTCGAGGTCTTCTATGGTAGATCCCGTAGCTTCCACAACTTTGGTATCTTTGACTACATCCTGCTCGTTCTCACTTGACCTCGACCCTGCTGATTGTTATGCTTCTCTGGTTTTGCCTTTTAACTGTTGTGTGTGTGTGTGCAGTCTTGAGTGATGCAATAGCAGTCCTTGTCGGTGTGTTGGTCTCCTCGGATGCTGAATATTCCCTATGGAGTGGGAAACTTGACAACTCGGTACAAGCTTGAGGGGACGACCCTCATGGCGTGAATCCAAGGTCAACCTATGATGGCGTTGTACTTCTTCTCTTTAGTATTGATACATTTCGGTTAATTTTCGTGCTCTATTTTTAAAATATGCAAGAATTGTACTATTGTTAGGATGTCTTATTTCTTATGTAAAATAATAACAAGCTTTACCATTTGATTTTGTGATCTTACATCATGCGTTTAATTGCTAACCAGAAAAAAAATGTTTTCCCTTTTTAAATGTAAATACCTTATCCTGTTTTGCATTTCTAATTGTGTAGACTTTTTTTTTTATATGAGTAGATAAGATAGAGTAGTAAATTAATGCATGGTTTTCTAGAATTTTTTGATTATTAATATTTAAGTGTGAGCACGCATGTGTGTTATATGAATTTATGTTGTATGCCCTGAGAGAGTGGACATTTTTTGTATTGTTAGTATATTTAAACTTGTGATAACTAATAAGTTATTAGTTTTAGTAAAACCAATTAATAATTTATCATAAATAATTACATAACACAACCTTATAAGTGATATGACCATCTTAATATTTTCAAATTATCAATACATAAAACTTAAACTCCAATTCTATATAATAAAATATGGCGTGGCCTCAGTAATATTTTTATATACTATGATCTTTTCCTGGAATCAAAAAGATCAGATGTTTTTTTTTAAAGGAGGATGAGGCCAGGCATGGCCCATAAAGAGTGACCTAAATAAATTAGGTCTCGATTGAGATGCAATTTGTCACATTTGCAAAAGAAGTTCAATTGTTTAATACCATTGTTCCCTTTTTCTCGTGGTTTATGTTAGGTGTTTGCAATAATTTTCTTACCATATTTGGTTTTCCTATCTCTTGAAGGAAAAGGGCAATATAATTACCTTAATTGGGTCTTCCTTTTTGTAAAAGGAAATTATAAACCTCCAATATTTGGCTAGTCCTTTTTCTTGTAGGAAAATGTTTGGACTTCTATAAATTGAGGATCCTTCCTTCTCATTCAGTAGCATCCACAATGTAGCCATAGGGGGCTTGGGAGTCTTGTTTAGGGGGAGAACTTTACGGGACAAGTATTAGTTTGTCACTTGTGTTTGCCTCTTCTTGCGCTTGTTCTCTCGATATTTTGTACTCTCTTTTATTATAGTGGATTGCTCATCTCCGCCGTGGACGTAGGTCAGTTGGCCGAACCACGTTAAATGTTTGTGTCTCTTTTGGTAGATTTCTCTTTGTTGTGTGATTTATCGTCGTTCAACGTTTGCTTTGCTAGATTCCGCATGACACCTGATTTTTTCGGTCCTAACAAGTGGTGTTAGAGCCTTGGTTATTTATCCGGGTTGTTACGGAATGGAGGCGAATATGAACAAGTGATATCAGAGTGAGGTTCAAGACATGTTCATCTTGGCGTGTTCAGTTCTAGCTGCAACATGTTTGACGATAATCGTGATTTTTTGTCTGAGAAATTTGACCGGAGTGCTACACACGTTGAGACAAACTTTGCATTGGAGATTTGGAGATGCGACTTGTTGAAGCTATGTAAAGAAGGTGGATCAAGTTTATTTTGTCAGAAAATTCAGGCCAAGGGGGAGAATTGTTAGGTGTTTGCCATAATTTTCTTACCATATTTGGTTTTCCCATCTCTTGAAGGAAAATGGCAATATAATTACCTTAATTGGGTTTTCCTTTTTGTAAAAAAAATTATAAACCTCAAATATTTGGCTAGTCCTTTTTCTTGTAGGAAAATGTTTGGACTTCTATAAATTGAGGATTCTTCCTTCTCATTCAGTAGCATCCACAATGTAGCCATAGGGGGCTTGGGAGTCTTGTTTAGAGGGAGAACTTTACGGGACAAGTGTTAGTGTGTCACTTGTATTTGCCTCTTCGTGAGGTTGTTCTCTCGATATTTTGTACTCTCTTTTATTATAGTGGATTGCTCATCTCCGCCGTGGACGTAGGTCAGTTGATCGAACCACGTTAAATGTTTGTGTCTCTTTTGGTAGATTTCTCTTTGTTGTGTGATTTATCGTCATTCAACGTTTGCTTTGCTAGATTCCGCACGACACCTGATTTTTTCGGTTCTAACACTTCCTACGTAATTAATTAAGGTTTTAATGTCGCAATTACTATAATAATAAGCTCGGGAAACGATATGCTACCATAGAGGATATATTAAAATAGTATATGAATATGACATTATTAAAATGGACTTTTTTGTAATGTCATCAATTCATTAGCTCATCTTTGGAAAAGTTAAAAAAATTATCTTATTTTTTGGCTATGTTGAAGGACTTCCACACATCTACACAATGACCTAACATGCTTACCCTTACAAAATTCCACAGGGAAAATTATTTAATTTGTATCTATGTTTATAGATATTGTGTATCCCTTTTGTTATCTTAAAATATATTAAATAAAAAAAGGATGATATTGAGACGTTATCTTATTAGCCATTTAAAAGGGGAAAAAAGCAATTGTAAAGAGAAAAAAAAAAAAAAGAATTAAAGGTTTAGGTGAGATCATCTTACTATTTTCTTTGGGATGGGGACTAACATATTGGAAAGGAACAGAAAAGATTAATTAAAATCGAACCCTACCGTTATAGTCATCACTCAATTATTGTTATTAAGCTCATTTGATTGTTAAAAGAAAAGAAATTTGAACAAAATTATTTCGAAGATCTACGGAGATAGTTGTTGTTGAAATACGTAAAAAATTATTATAAAGAGGTAAAATATAATATAAAAAATTAATTTTAAAAAGAACTTAACCTTTGTATCGAAATACCAGTATATATATAGGTTATGATTATTGTAGAGAGGTTCTAACCGGATCCTAATTTTGAAAAATATTTTATCCAAGGGAAATAAAGTTTATTTATGTTTTGTTTCACAGTCTACATTTCTGACTTTTGCCTACCAAATTGGAAAAAAAATGATTAGAATAACATGTTGGGTCAATTATGAAACAACACGAACATGTTAGGAAAAGACAGTTGAGGGGTATCAATGAATTAATAAAGGAGAAATGCAGCCCTCTGGAATAACGTGTATACTTTTTTTTTGCGTCATTGTAATGTGCATTAATATTTTTATTGCATTAATATTTTTTTTGCATGATTAAATTTATGCTTTCTGATGTTTCTTACAGTACACCCCGATTTCTAAGGTTTCTTAGTAGAAGTGTTAGAAAAATATTAAATTTAATTTTTTGATTTTCGTTTAGAAAAAATATTGTTTGTTATTGTTTCTACTTTCTATTACGAGTCTTTGGAGAGGACATGATATTTTGACTGATTACTAAGATTTTGCGTCTGATGATGAACCTTGAAGAACTTATCTTCGAATATGAAGTAACAATATAAATTTAGCATAGTACATTCATAATTAAGGATTAAATATTTAATTAATAATTTGTTAATTTTATGAATATTCACTGGCAGAGAGCTCAAAATTGCACATTTTAATTATTAGTTAAAGATTATATGTGTTTAACCAAATATTACAAGGATAAAACAAGAATATGTGACATTTGAAGAATTATAGATGTATACCAAACAAAAAAGGAGGAAAAGGAGTGGCAGTCTAATGAAAATCGAAGGGTATCCTAAGACATGTTTTTTTTGGTAATTAAAGAATTTTATTACCGAGTAAATATTTACAGCTTACAAACCAACTACAAACATCTTCTGCTGGACATGAAGTCCCAGCATGAGATTGCTTCTCTACTCCTATACTCCTACTGTATTCTTTACTTAGCTCATACTGGATACCAATTCATATTACTTAGATAAGTATCCAGTTTTTTACAATGTTGAGCTTTTATATGAACCTCCTGAATAATCAGTATCCTAAGACATTTATCACACTTTAACAGTATTAAAGATATATATTACTCCCTCCGTTTTAGTTAATATAATATAGTTTTACTCGGTACATAATTTACAGGGAAAAAAAGGCAGTCTGGTGCACTAAGGCCTCATTTGTTTTTTTTAAGATTAAGATGTCTGAATCTGAATACACATCTGTATATCAAGATGTGTATTAAGATTAAGACATCTGAATCTGAATACACATCTGAATATAATAAGTTGTGTATTAAGACTTGAATACTAAATAATTAAGACTGTTTAATTTTTAACATCTGAATGTATAAAATTTATCTTTATTTGAAAATTAATAAGCATAAAGTTCAAATGAAATACTAACTAATCTAATGTTCTATCAATAAACTATATAGTTTTTTAAAATATGATAATTATTGGTGGTGATAGCTAACGGGTCAATGCCCACTCGAGACAGCGGTTGGTGGTAGTTTTGGTTGATGATGGTGGTTCATGCTAGTAGCTAGTAGTGATTGGTAGTGGTGTCGATTATGATTGAGTATGGTGGTGGTGATAGTTAATAATGGCAGGTGGTGGTAGTAGTTGTGACTGAGGAAGGTGGTGGGTGGGTGGTGGTAGGTTATATTAATGATGGGCAGTGCCGGCTGTGGTTGTTGATGGTGATGGTGGTCAGTTGTGATAGTTGAGGTGGATGAGGGTTGATTGTGAGTGAGAATGAGGATGGGCGAAGTGGTGGGGATAGTGGGTGGTGATGGTCGATAATGGTGGCGGCTATGATTGAAGATGATGGTGGCATGGTGGTGGTGGAGGTGGTGGGGGTGGTTGAGTATGGTGGTGGTGGCGGCATGGTGGTAGTTGATAATGGTAGGCGGTGGCGACAGTTAATAATGATATGTGATAGTATCTTAATGAAATTAAGTCTCTGTTATAGATGTTACAGATCTTAATCATACAGACCTATTCAGACACATTAAGTGGTTGTGAAGTAAAAAAAACAAACACACTAATGATTAAGATCTGAATAATTAAGATTCAGACTTTAAAAACAAACACACTTAATGTCTGAGATCTGAATAATTAAGATTCAGACCCCATTAAGTGCAAACAAATGAGGCCTAAGCATGCATGCGATTTGTGCGGGGTCCGGGAAAGAGCCAGACCACAAGAGTCTATTATATGCCGTCTTAACTTACATTTCTGCAAGAGGATGTTTCCACGGCTCGAACCTGTGATTTGAAACTTGTAATTTTAAAAGTTTAAAGGATAAAAGCATTTGTCGGGTCATAATAACATTTGTGCGACCGTAAGAATCTTTTCACTAAGAGTAAAACGGATAATTCAAAGTACAATTATATATATATAGAGAGAGAGAGAGGGGGAGGTGGGGGGGGGGGGGTGGAGAGAGAGAGAGTGAGTGAGTGTGAGTGTGATGGAGTGCTGTTAGCTAGATATTGATCACTTTTTTTATTAGAGCTAATATAAACCATGTGGTGAAGGGTAGAGTGTAAAAGATATATTAAATGACTGAAGAATAGAGACATTAATGAACTTAATTCATACATGCATGCGATTAATTAATTTATTATCTCTCTGTCAAATTCAACATAACTTATTGATATAATACTACTAGTAGCTAGCCAGTGCATGGACACTCAAACACATGTGCAGATATATTTGATGGGATTTTCTTTGATTATTCTATTCTTTTCTATAACAATATTTAGATTTAAAATAATGTGTTCTACATATTTTCGATTGGTATTTAGATTTTGTCGTAAATAAGACCAAATGTATACTTAGTTAGTATAGAGTATGAATGATGAAAATGTCAAAAGAAAACAAACAATTTGGATGATGTAACGAAAAAATATTTACATAAGTACTAATTATCATTTTCAGGTCATCGATCAAAGTTTCTTACAGATAGTTACATGAAAGAGACTATTAAGTGATTAAATTTTGTTAACATTTTAACTTCATTTCTTTCTTTATAAAATTTCTGTACCCTCTTACGTACATAAAAATCCTAATTTTCATATGTTCAACTATATATGAACAAGTGAGTTAATTAAATACTAGACGATATAAGATAAGATCGAATATGTCATGCAATTTATAATTAGTTTGCGAATAAACAATTGTGACCTCATTGCAACTATTAGTTTGTATCATTAAGTTATTTCCAATACACTCATTTTCTAATATGGTAATATTAAGTGTTTCTATATGGTCATTAACAAGTTGCGTTGTACAAGGCCACAAGTAATGTCACGGGCGGCTTTCTAGCCATACCCCATGACCCCTTGGGCGCGCCCCGTGACGTCCTAGCAAGCCTCCCAATGCCTAGCGCCACGGACGACCCCGTGGTCTTGGCCGCTCCAAGTGACAAGCGCACAGGTGCCTCTGTCGCCCCACCGATATCTCTCGCCAGCGCCAAGCCGCATGTAGATGCCAACAGCGCCGCGCGCTGACCGTGATGCCAAAGACACTGCTGCTGACAACGGACATGCTGTTGCCTGATAGAAAACTAAGTCATTTTCATTGTAAATATAGAGTAGTTTTATTTCATGTACTTCCATTATGTTTCTCTAGCTTAGTCAAGTCTAGTCTTGTAGCTTTGGATTATTTTTTTTAAGCATTATTAGGGGGGATCAAGCAATCAAAACTTTCTAGCAATCAAACAATTCTCTGTACTGGTGTCTCTCCCCCTCGACACCGCGTTGCTTTTTTGTAATAGCTTTAATTAATGCAATCAAGCTTTCTTTCATTCTTAATTCTCATTTCTGTTCTCTCAATTGCTCTTGACATTGGTTTTCCCGTACGGCACTGACAATCTCGTCTAGCGTACGGAGGGGACCTCAGTTGGCGGGCAGTAACTGCACTGACATCAGTTGCTTAGCCTTACGTCGCCCTTCCAAGGAATCTCAGGAAGGCGCCGCGTAACAGCTGGTATCAGAGCCTAGGCTCGACATCGGACGAGGGAACACATTGACATTACCACCATTTCTGACCATGGTGAATCATGGGGACCGCATTGCGGCCCTTGAAGGGACTATTGAGGCATTACGGCCTATCGTGGATACGGTGCCTGAACTAAGAACCAGTCTAGTGCAAAGGTTGGATGACCTGGACCGCAGAGTGCTCCAGGCTGAAGTTGACATAGAAAACAACAGTCGCGACTCCGAGGGAGACCGGCAGACGGCAGCCACAGAGGCAGCCAAAATTTTTTGGAAATTCGAGGGATTCCAACAGGAGCGCACCGAGGATTTAGCCCACAAGACACAAGAGGCAGACAGGGTGACTGCCATGCAACAAACTATTGACAAATTGACACACCAGCTCAATGTTGTCAACGCTGCTTTACAGGGCCTACTTCGAGAAGATGGAAACCAAATCGGGGGCACTGTGAACCCCGCTTCCGCGACACAAAAACTAAAAATTCCTGATCCAATGCCATACAGTGGAGCTAGGAATGCCAAGGAAGTGGAGAACTTCATCTTTGACGTCGAACAGTATTTCGATGCTGTTGGGGGCCTGGAGGAAGCTAAGAAGGTAGCAACTGCTGCTATGTATCTTCAGGGTGATGCTAAACTCTGGTGGCGGGTGAAGTACGAAGCCATCAGGGCCGGTGAAGATGCTCTCGAGACATGGGCAGAACTGAAGGCAACCATACGTCTATAGTTCTTCCCCGAAAATGTTGAATACAATGCAAGGAGAAAGCTACGGGAGCTCCGCCAGACCAAATCAGTGCGGGACTACGTGCAGGAATTCTCCGCGCTCATGCTAAGAATACACGACATAGGGGACAAAGACAAGATCTTCAACTTCCTGGAAGGGTTGAAACCTTATGCCCGTGTGGAGTTACAAAGACAAAGGGTAGATACCCTGCCCAAGGCAATTCAAGCAGTTGAATGCCTTGGGGACTATCAAATGGAAGCTCGGAAGGATAGGCCTCAGCCGCCTGCCCGAGCGTGATTCAAAGGGGGTCAACCTAACAATGGTGGCCCTAGCAGAAGTAGGGGAGATCGGAGCTCAACCAAATCTAAGCTCCTTCCTCAGGCAGCAACAGTGTTGCGTCAAACAACAATAACCGAGGGAGAAAGACTCCTTCAGGATGCCGTCATTGCGGCGGACCACATTGGAACAGTGAGTGCCCACATGCACAGATAAACGCCCATCAGGCTATTGATGATGAGACTGATGACGACTCAGACGATGCGGACCAGACTGAACCAGTAGGTGCCTTCAATGCAATTGTTGGCTCCATTTCTGAGGCATTAGCGGAGACCAGTGGTGGTATCCGTAAGAAGAAGGACCCATGTCCAGTCACCAAGAAAGGGAAAAAGAAGGCGGATGAGGAGACTCCTCTTAAACAAGAGAAGACCTTAATGTTTGCTGAGATGAAGGTGAATGGCAAGCCCATTCGGGCCATGATAGACACGGGTGCTACCCACAACTACTTAGCCTCGACTCAGGTGGAGCGCCTTGGTCTATTTGTCGGGAAAGGTAGAGGTAGTGTCAAGGCTATCAACTTACCTCCCCAGCCAGTGGGTGGAATAGCCAAAGAGGTACCAGTAAAGCTTGGCCCTTACGAAGGAAAAATTCAACCTGCGAGTGATGATCATAGATGACTTCGAGTTGATAGTTGGGTTGGAATTCCTAAGGCAAACCAACACCATGCCTCTACCATTTGCAGACATGCTACTGATGATGGGAACCAATAGGGCCAAGCCCTGCATTATCCCGTGCATGCCCATGAAGATGGTCGTTGAGAACATCTCGGCCTTGCAGTTGAAGAAGGGGGTCAAAAAGAATGAACCTATGTTCCTGGCAACCCTCTGCATCGAAGATATAGAACGCTCCTCGGGTCCCATTCCTGAACCCGTGAAGGAGCTACTACTGGAGTTTGAAGATGTCATGCCACAAGACATGCCAAAGCGGCTCCCGCCTAGGCGCACTGTAGACCATAAAATTGAGTTGGTGCCGGGCGCCTTACAAAATGTCACAACCCAAACTCACCGAGCTTCGGAGACAATTGACGAAAATGCTAGATATAAGGATCATTGTACCCTCCAAGTCCCCATACGGGTCCCTGTTCTATTCCAAAAGAAACATGATGGCAGCCTGCGACTCTGTGTGGATTATCGAGCTCTAAACAAAATCACCGTGAAGAACAAGTACCCTATTCCTCTAATGACAGACTTGTTTGATAGACTGGGTGGCGCGACGGTGTTCACCAAGATAGATCTGAAGACAGGTTATTGGCAAGTTCGGATTGCAGAGGGTGATGAACACAAGACGACCTGTGTGACAAGATATGGGTCGTACGACTTCCTGGTCATGTCGTTTGGCTTGACCAATGCCCCAGCTACATTTTGCACTCTCATGAACCAAGTCTTCCGAGAGTACATCGACGAATTTGTGGTGGTATACTTAGATGACATTGTGGTATATAGCCAGACATTGGAAGAACACCTAGTGCACTTGCGGAAGGTCCTAGCTCGATTGCGGGAGCATGAACTATATGCAAAGCTATCCAAGTGCTCCTTTGCTCAAAAGCAAATTGACTTCCTCGAACATGTCATCGAGGAAGGGCGGATCAAGATGGACCAACAAAAGATTCAGGCCATCACACAGTCGCTGCCGCCTAAGGATGTCCACGCCTTGAGGGCGTTCCTTGGCCTATGCAACTTCTACCGGTGATTTGTGAAGAACTACTCCCTTATCGCAGTGCCATTGACAGAACTCCACAAGAAGGTCACACCCTGGGATTGGGAACCGAGGCGAGCGGAGGCCTTCAATGCATTAAAAGCGGCTATGTCTAGTAGCCCCATCTTGGCCCTCCCTGATTTGGCCAAGCCATTTGAGGTACAAACAGATGCATTTGACTATGCCCTCGGCAGAGTCTTGCTACAAGAAGGGCACCCTGTAGCGTACGAGAGTCGGAAGCTGAAAGATGCAGAGCGGCGCTATGCCGCCCATGAGAAAGAATTATTGGCTATCGTCCACTGCTTGCGCCTTTGGAGGCACTATCTGCTGGGGACCCCGTTCATGGTCAAGACAGACAACACAGCTGTCAGCCATTTCATGACCTAGCCGAAGCTGAATGGTCGAAAGGCCAGGTGGCAAGAACTCCTAGCTGAATTCCACTTAAACCTGGAGTACCGTAGTGGAAAGACCAATCATGTTGCTGATGCGCTCAGTCGGAGAGTTGATCTAGCATCGGTGTGCCTATTCACCACCCTAAGGGGGAGCTAAGTAGCCATATCCATCAAGGACCAGATACAGGATCTACTCATCAAGGATCCTGCTGCTCAGTATTTGGTTGATTTGGTAGGACAGGGCAAGACTTGCCAGTTCTACATGGAAGATGGTTTTCTGAAAGTGAAAGGGAACCGACTTTATGTTCCTAAAGGAGGTGATCTGCGGAGGAATCTTCTAGCGGAATGTCATGATACTCTGTGGGCCAGCCATCCCGGTGAAGAACGCACCATGGCGTTACTTCATCGTGCCTATTATTGGCCTCAAAAGGCCGATGATGTCGCTCAGTATGTGAAGACTTGTCTAGTATGCCAGAAGGACAAGTCAGACCGCTTGACACAAGAGGGACTCTTGGAACCACTAACTGTCCTAAAGAGACCTTGGGAAAGCGTTTCCCTGGATATCATCACCGGATTGCCCAAGGTCGGAGATCTCACAACTATTTTGGTTGTGGTGGACCGGTTTTCCAAGTTTGCAGCCCCACAATATATATCAGCGGAAGATACAACTCGACTCTTCTTCTCTCATGTCGTCAAATATTGGGGCCTGCCCAAAGACATTGTTAGTGATCGCGACTCACGCTTCACTAGCAACTTTTGGACCAACCTCTTCAAGTGCCTTGGGTCAAAATTGAGTCACAGCTCAAGTTTTCATCCGCAATCTGATGGCCAGATGGAGCGGTTCAATGGTATGTTGGAGGAATATCTCCGCCACTTTGTAACCAGATCGCAGAAGAATTGGGTGAAGCTTCTCGATGCTGCTCAACTGTGTTTCAATTCACAAAAGAGCTCTAGTACAAACAAAAGCGCTTTTGAAATTGTTACAGGATAGCAACCGCTACTCCCACACACTGTGAATACACCAAACATGGCTAAATCTCCTCGAGCTGCTAGCTTCTCAAAATAGTGGAAGCGGAATTTGGAGATAGTGCGGAGCTATCTTGTCAAAGCTCAAAAGCGGATGAAGAGGCATGCTGATCAGAATCGTCGCTTTGTTGAATATCAAGTAGGAGACAAAGTGATGGTCAAAATCCCAAAGCAGTACTTATTTGAGGGGGTCCATGACCCTCGCCTATTGCAAAAATACATTGGACCCTTGTCCATTGAAAGGGGCATTGGGAAAGTTGCATACCGGGTGGATACCCCAGCTTGGTGGAAAATTCATCATGTCTTCCATGTCAGTCTCCTGAAACCTTTTCGGGAAGACAATCCTTCACGGAGCCAGCTCACAATACCCAGTATTCGAGGCCCCAATTCAACCGGAAAAAGGCGTGTTGAAGCTATCCTTGATGATAGAGTGATTCATGCCTCAAGGAAGGATCACCAAGAGTTCTTCGTGAAATGGCAGGGCTGTGATGAAGAAGAGAATACTTGGGAGAGGGGAACAAACCTCAAAGCCTACAAGAGTCTCATTGAAGATTATTTTGCAAGTAAGGCGCCGAGGACGTCGCAACTCAGTGGTGGAGAATGTCATGGGCGGCTTTCTAGCCATACCCCATGACCCCTTGGGCGCGCCCCGTGGCGTCCTAGCACGCCTCCCAATGCCTAGCACCATGGACGGCCCCGTGGTCTTGGCGCGCCAAGTGACAAGCGCGCAGGTGCCTCTGTCGCCCCACCGATATCTCTCGCCAGCGCCAAGCCGCAGGCAGATGCCAACAGCGCCGCGCGCGCAGACCGTGAGCCAAAGACACTGCTGCTGACAACGGACCTGCTGCTGCCTGATAGAAAACTAAGTCATTTTCATTGTAAATATAGAGTAGTTTTATTTCATGTACTTCCATTATGTTTCTCTAGCTTAGTCAAGTCTAGTCTTGTAGCTTTGGATTATTTTTTTTAAACATTATTAGGAGGGATCAAGCAATCAAAACTTTCTAGCAAGCAAACAATTCTCTATACTGGTGTCTCTCCCCCTCGACACCGCGTTGCTTTTCTGTAATAGCTTTCATTAATGCAATCAAGCTTTCTTTCAATCTCAATTCTCATTTCTGTTCTCTCAATTACTCTTGACATTGATTTTCCCGTACGGCACTGACAATCTCGTCTAGCGTACGGAGGGGACCTCAGTTGGCGGACAGTAACTGCACTGTCATCAGTTGCTTAGCTTACGTCGCCCTTCAAAGGAATATCAGGAAGGCGCCGCGTAACAGTAATCATGTTAGTTAATGGAACCAGTTTAATAACTGGCTCTTGGCAATGTGAAGATAATTAATGGTTATCTATATATTATGTTATTAAATTAACACGTCAAATAAAACAAAATGAAAGAACGGCGATTAATTAATGTGCTTGCAAAGTTTCTAATATGATACGATCAGATCCTTTGAATTATATTATTGTTCAATAACGTTGTATTGAAGTTAATATATTCTCCTCGAGGAGAAGATGCATAAAAATTAATGAGTTGCAATAATTTGAGGGAGAAAGGTCAATACTCAATAATATTGAGCCATATGTATCTGATCTGGCTCTCATTTTTGTTGGAATTTTCCTAATTAGGGATAAATTATCCATGTTTAAGGATTTACTCTATCCGGTGCACTTTAATTGCTTTTTTGACTTTTTTTTTATTGGTCCATAATATTTGATTTTTTCAAATATCAAAAAGGAATTAACTTCTTTTTTTCAAAGTTGTCATTGTAGTAAAGAGCGTGGGAGTATTTGTTGTATTTTCAATGAACAAATTAAAATTCATATGGTCAATTTCATTGTTAATTAATGCTAAAAAGTAAATTCTTTAATATGTGTGAAAACAGACAAAAAAATCGATTAAAGTGGACCGGAGAGAGTAGTCATTAGAGGTTTCTATTATTATTGCAGAAATCTGTAATTTTTTTAAACCATTTTAGATCAGCTTCTAGATGAATGTTTTATTAATCATCATAAAGGGGTCGATAAATTTATACCAGTGTTATTTCTATACTTACTATTCTCTGTGAAATTTGGGTATTTCTATATATTCCATCATTTCACCATTTGAATCATTATCTCATAAATAGAATAAACAAAATTAAAGTTTGAAAGGAAAAGGAACATCAAGACAGTAGAGAACGAACAACGAAGGAAAACATTATACTCACTTTTGTTTTCCTTTTTTCTAAATAAAACCCTTCCATTTGATAATTTTTTGTTATCATCTTTGCTAATTAAACTTTTTCTATTCTATCTACAAATCTATATAGTCAAGTACCAATAAATAAGACAAACTGACATGACATCTATATATTAGTATATAACAGCGGGGGTCATAAAAACGAAAAACTTTGGATCCAATAGACAGTACTACTATTTAATTTTGGCACGCGATATATTTTTGATGAAAAAAGAGGCATATGACTGGTGTCGCTGCTAGCCATTATATCCAAAAAAAAAAAAAAAAAAAAAACTAAACTAAACCAAAAGAATAAGTATAATGACCTTTCCCTAACTAAAGAGGTCTTTACTTTTTTGTACTCTATTTAGGTAGTGGTGTTGGGTTTTTAAGCTATTAATGCTTAAAATAGGGTGAATGGGAAATGGAGGAAAAAATAAAATATTTGAGTTTCCCTCCTTGATTGTCCCATATGAGAAGAGGAAAAGGTTTTTGATGGGTATATAAACAATTGCTCTTCTTCTAGCTCATAAAGAGTTGAGAAGAAGGCAAGCCTCGCGCCATCGTCGCTCGGCTCGGGTTCGGCTTATTAAATATTTGGTTTAATAACAAAATATTAATATTAAAATAAATATTAATATTAAATCCAATTCAGTTATCCAATTTTTAGTTTTCTATTTTTGTAACAGAAAAATTAACTACCCTTCAATTTTCCCTCTTTATTGTTGAGTAAATAGCCATTTATGTTATGGCATTTATTCTTTGGCCGTTTTGAAAAATAAAGTCATTCTGAAGAGTTGCACCTCTTCAGATTTCAGTCCAACTTTGGCTATAAATACAAGTCCATTCTCTCATATTTTCCATACGAATTTTCTGAGTTCTTCTCCTTTCTTCTGCATATTTTAACTTCAAAGAAAGAAATAGTAAATGTGATTTGCTACCAAACTTTGTGTTCGCTGAAAATTGGGGTTTGAAGTACCACTACACCAGTGTGTAATTCGTTCTATCCTGGGAGGAAATAATCCATAACCTTGGGTACTAGAAGGGGATTAAATTCCTTAAGGTAACACTGTGAATTCAGTAGGCTCGAATTGGTTTTTTTTTTAATTTTTATTTCGGAAACATTTCTGTTTATGTTATTTTATTTTCTCCAGAATTATTTTACAAACACAGATTACTAACAAGCTTAAGGAATTTAATATATTTTCTGTATTTGTGTTATACTCACTGTTTTCTGGAGAGTAAAACCTTTGTGGTTTTGTACTCTATTGGAGATTAAAATCTATGTGATTTTTGTTGGAAAAAATTTGATGAATATGAAGAATAAACGATTTAGCTTGAGGCGTGTTAAGGACACTGTCCTTAAGGATATTTCGCCCATACAGTGATATATAAAATTAGGCGTATCCCCCAGGATTCAACAAGCTCTTCTAGTATAACTAAAAACAGAAACAACAAAGATTGAATAAAAGAAAACTCAACATAAAAGAAAGAGGAGAAGATACTTTCTTAGTTTTTTTCCTTATTTTTCAAAGTGACCACACAGAAGACTTATATAGTCCAAAATATGGAATGCACCATCTGATCAAAATGTCTAAGCCATAAAGGCTCTTCAAAGGTTTATACGTTAAAATCATAAGCCATTAAGGCTATCAAATGTAATAGACATTAAGATTTTGTAACCAAAAGTAACGTTCAAATCTCATTCAATAGCCAAATTAATTTTGTCCCAATTGACTACAAAATTAAACTAATTTTCTGTTACAAATATATTCAGAATAATTACTATAATAATGACTCATTAATATAATAGTAAGAAAATGAATCTAGACATAGTTTTGGAATATTTCTTTTTGAGATATCAAAAGTATTTTTCTATCAATCCCCCACATATCTCAAAAAGAATATTATAAATAATATAATAATAAAATAGTTTGCTGGATTTTCACAAATGAGCATAATGCGTCGAATCTGGTGTCTCTTGGACTATGAACCAGACCTAAATAAAATAAGATTAAACTTACAGAATAATTGGTGAAGTTTAGAACTTCAATGAACAAGAATTCTTTTGTAGGTTTAGTGTCTTATCTATCACATTATACCCGCACACACTTTGTTGTTTGTCGCGGTTTTGCGCTAACAGGCCATGCGCGCGCCTGGTTTTCATGAGTGCTCTAGAAATTTTGCCACAAATTCATAGGAGCGGCCCCACTCCACACTCATATAGGTCCATCCATCAAGTGTATTCTGCAGTGCAATACACCAACAAAAGGATATGGATTATTGGATTAAGAGTTTAATAACTCAACCTCACATTCCTTGCAGTCTTGCACTGGTACACATACACCATAGGAAGAGACATATTTTAGTAGTGCACATTTGATCAACTAATGACTTGTTAATACCCATATGAACCTACTTCATGGGATCTCCAATCACATAGGTTGGGTTATCATCATTGTTGATACATCTCAAATTGGAAAAAGTCTCAACCCCTCGATGTTTCACTTATACGTCAAAGGATCGGCCAAATTCTCTTTTCATTACACATAAAAAATAAATTTACATCTCTAAACAATTGCTTTATCACATTATATCTCAAAAATGTGTCTACTCTTCCCATTGAAAGATTTTTTTTCTTACAATGGCTATTATGCCTTGGCAATCACAATTCATCGACACAAATGTTGTCGGTTTAATTCCTAGTGGAATATTGCACCTTGGCAATCACAATCCATCGACAGAAATATTGTCAGTTTAATTCCTAGTGGAATACTCACCAAGAGGTTGCTTAATCAGCCTCATTGCTAGGTAATTTCAATACCATAATGCTCCACGAAAAAGTGTTCGAATAACCACCGGTGAGTTTTTATTCATCTGAATCAGAGATTCAATATCATCACTGTATCTTTCTAATACAGTGGAAATCCACATACAGAATACTAACTCGTAGTACTTCTCAAATAATGTATAAAATCATCTCAAATGAAAAGAAACTTGACTTCCATACAAGTGTCTTTTGAAATATTCAACACGTATTAGAAATTATTTTCTTTTGGTATCTTTCATATTCAAATACTAAAGTAAAATTTTCTAAACGTAGAAGCAACTTTAACTTCTACAGAAATATCTTAAATAGGAAACATGTCATAATTCAACATTTTCTTCACCTAAATGTTTAAGTGACCCAAAGTAAAATATTGTGACCCCCACATTTTCAATAATGTTAAGGTAGGGAGATAATATTTTTCATGACTTATAAGAAGTATTACCAAAATAAATAAATCATTCTTCTTGTTATTCAACTTGGGCGTAGGATATAAAATTAACTTTGTTAGCACAAATATGCTTAGTAGCACACGAATCTAACACCCAATCTCTTACATTAGCCATAAGATTCACTTGAGAAATGACCACAATAATTATATCATCCGCTTAGTCAAATTTATTTTTGACTTTGCAGGTTTATCATTTCTATCGAATCCTCTTCTACATTAAAAATATATAATGGCTTAGTGTGCCCCCACAAAATAATTATTATTTCCAATAAAGTTTGATTTCAAATAAATAGCTCTTAGTTATATGAAAAAAAATTAGTCATTATTCAACATTCACCCAAATGATCAAGAGATAAGCATAGATTATTTTTAGAACATAAAATACTTACACCAAAATACAATATACTTTGGTCTTCCAATAT
This sequence comes from Nicotiana attenuata, assembly GCF_001879085.1. Lineage (NCBI taxonomy): Eukaryota > Viridiplantae > Streptophyta > Magnoliopsida > Solanales > Solanaceae > Nicotiana > Nicotiana attenuata. Next base: position 2,412,234 of record NC_031989.1, read on the forward strand.
ATATAATGTCGTCACAAGAATCACAAGTTCATGAGGCTCTTCCATATTGACATTAAAATATTATTATCAGCGACATAATGGCGGACAAAAGCGATTGACAACAAAATACATACATGAGTTCTTTTAGATATATGTGTAATAACCATTTTGATAAAGTCATATCTAGAAGCACTCAATTATTCATTCATGATCTCTAGCAGCATAAGTAAATTGTAAAATATTGATGCATTAGAAAATTAAGTTTTACCACATCTCAAAACAAATAACATATTGCCTCTTTAAAATGTTAAGAGAGAAAATTTAAAACACTCAAGATAAAGAGAACTGCAAAAGCATCTCTTATAAGACTAAAGAAATAACGTGCATTTTTTTTTTACAATACATAATGCACATACATAATAACACGCTACAAATCTACTACAACAATCAACGCATAGCCTGAAACACTAATAAAATTAGAGGTAAATTATATTTATCATCTTAAGGCCAACGTTTATGTGCCTATTAATATTTTCACGAGAACAAGCATAAAAGAATAAATGTTGAAGAGGTATATATTAGTTCAATTATGCATACCTCATACTTAGATCTAATGTCACACAAAAACATATCAAGTGGAAGATATTACCGTATATCTTTAAAGTCCATCAGAATTCTATAAGTAGTATTCTCCATAAGAGCAACATGAAATATCCTTAAGATTGTTGGAAAAAATTTGATGAACATGGAGAATAAACGATTTAGCTTGAGGCGTGTCAAGGACACTGTCCTTAAGAATATTTCGCCCACACAGTGATATATAAAATTAGGCGTATTTCCCAGGATTCAACAAACTCTTCTAGTATAACTAGGAACAGAAACAACAAAGATTGTATAAATGAAAACCCAACATAAAAGAAAGAGAAGAAGATACTTTCTTAGTTTTTTTCCTTATTTTTCAAAGTAACCACACAGAAGACTTATATAGTCCAAAAAATGGAATGCACCATCTGATCAAAATGTCTAAGCCATAAAGGTTCTTCAAAGGTTTATAAATTAAAATCATAAGCCATTAAGGCTATCAAATGTAATAGACGTTAAGATTTTGTAACCAAAAGTAACGTTCAAATCTCATTCAATAGCCAAATTAATTTTGTCCCAATTGATTACAAAATTAAACTAATTTTCTGTTACAAATATATTCAGAATAATTACTATAATAATGACTCATTAATATAATAGTAAGAAAATGAATCTAGACATAGTTTTGGAATATTTATTTTTGAGATATTAAAAGTATTTTTCTATCAATTTTAACGTTTGTGTCATTCTTTTACAGAAATGACGAATGACAATGGAAACCAAACTTTTCCGATGGTAACTGCCAATGCCTCAACGAGCCGAACAATACCGGCAGCATTGGCACCGGCGGAGAAAAACCCGAAAAATTTTCCGGGATTGATTTCAAGCGCTGGCAGCAAAAGATGTTCTTCTACTTGACTACTCTAAGTCTCCAGAAGTTCATCAAGGAAGATGTTTCTGTGCTATCCGATGAAACTCCAGAGACTGAACGCTTTCTCGTGATTGTGGCGTGGAAGCATTCAGATTTTTTGTGCAAGAATTATATTCTAAGCGGGCTGGAGGATGCTTTGTATAACGTCTACAGTGGCGTGGAAACGTCAAAAGAACTGTGGATTGCGCTTGAAAATAAATACAAAACTGAAGATGCCGGGTTGAAAAAGTCCGTTGCTGCAAAGTTTTTGGACTACAAAAGAGTAGATAGCAAGTCTGTTATTGCAAGTGATTATTCATGATCTCCTCAATAAAGGTATAAGTAGAATTAATACTAGTGTTGGTAGTATTAATTTTATTATGTTTACTAACAGAATTTTCATTGAAGGTCTTGTCATCAATGAAGCATTCCAAGTAGCAGCGATGATTGAGAAGTTGCCTCCGTTGTGGAAGGACTTCAAAAATTATTTGAAACACAAACACAAGGAGATGTCCCTTGAAGATCTCATTGTTCGGTTGAGAATCGAAGATGACAATAAAGCTGCTGACAAGAGAGGCCGTGGAAACTCAACAATAATGGGAGCAAATATTGTTGAAGAGAACAAAAAGATGAAGAAGGCTTCTGGACCGAAATACAATCCAAGCAAGAAGCGGTTCAGTGGAAATTGCTACAACTGTGGAAAAGCCGGACACAAATCTACGGAGTGTCGTGCTCCGAAGAAAGACAAGAAGAAGGGTCAAGCAAAGATGGTTGAAAAGCATGATGATGTTGATAACTTGTGTGTCATGCTTTCTGAATGCAACTTGGTGGGCAATCCTAAAGAGTGGTGGATTGATTCTGGAGCCACTCGCCATGCTTGTGTTGTTAGAGAAGCTTTTGCTACTTATGCTCCTATTGGACCCGATGAGACGCTTTCTATGGAAAATGCTGCAAAGGCCAAGATTGAAGGATGTGGGAAGATATTTCTCAAAATGACTTCCGGCAAAGTGGTGACTTTGGACAACGTCCTTCATGTTCCCGAGATTAGGAAGAATTTAGTCTTTGCTGGAATTCTTGTTAAGAATGGTTTTAAATATGTATTTGTATCCGATAAGGTTGTAATAAGTAAGAACGAGATGTTTGTAGGAAAAGGTTACCTCACCGAAGGCATTTTCAAGCTGAATGTAATGGTTGTTGAAAATAATAACAAAATTTCAGCTTCGTCTTACTTACTTGAGTCAAACGAATTATGGCATATACGTTTGGGTCATGTCAATTATAAAATCTTGCGGAAAATGATTAATTTGGAAGTATTGCCTAAGTTTGAATGCGACAAATCAAAATGTCAAGTATGTGTGGAATCTGAGTATGTTAAACATCCTTATAAGTAAGTTGAAAGGAATTCAAATCCTTTAGACTTAATTCATACCGCTATTTGTGACATGAAGCCAATACCATCTCGCGGTGGAAAGAAGTATTTCATAACCTTTATTGACGATAGTACTCGATATTGCTATGTTTACTTAATTAATAGTAAAGATAAAGAAATAGACGCATTCAAGAAATACAAAAATGAAGTTGAAACGCAACTTAACAAGAAAATCAAAATGATAAGAAGTGATAGGTGGTGAATATGAATCTCCTTTTGAAGAAACGTGTTTAGAATATGGAATTATTCATCAAACAACGGCCCCTTACACCCCCCAATCCAATGAGATTGCGGAAAGAAAGAATCGTACATTAAAGGAGATGATGAACTCAGTGTTGATAAGTTCTGGTTTGCCACAGAACTTGTGGGGGAAGCCGTTCTTACGGCTAATCGAATATTAAATCGAGTGCCCCATAGCAAAACACAATCCACTCCATATGAAAAATGGAAAGGAAGAAAACCCAACTTGAATTATTTTAAAGTGTGGGGGTGTTTGGCAAAAGTGCATGTTCCTAAACCCGTGGTTTCCAGCATAATGCCGCTGGCCAGGATGGGCGATGTGATTTCTCCCGAGGTCTGCACAACTGCATTGTCAAAACCCGTCAGTGTGATACAGTGTGGCACTATCCTATCCTCGAGCCCCATCTGAGTAAGAACTTGCGGATGAATGATGCATGCGCCACTTCCGTCATCGACCATGACACATTTTACATCAGTGTCTAAGATACGTAAAATAATAACAAGAGCGTCATAATGAGGGAAAATCAAACCGTGGGCATCTGACTTATCGAAGGTGATACTTTATTCGAGTTCGTCATACCGTTCATGAGTGATCGACCTTTTAAGTTTGTGGGCGGTGGTGAACTTTACGTTGTTGATGGACGTGTCGTAGCTTCCTCCAGTAATCATTTGAATGGTTCGAGCTGGGGAGGGCAGTATGGGTGGACCCTGGTGCTGTTCCCGCCCGCGGGCGAAGTTGGCCCTTCCTCGGTCGCTCATCATTTCTTTCAGGTGTCCTTGATGGAGCATGTTGACGACCTCCGGCCTTAAGGCGATACTGTCTTCGGTTTTATGACCCCGCTCTTAATGGAATTCGTTGAGGGCGTTTGACTTTCTGGTGTTGGGGTCAGATCTCATCTTCTGCTGACATTTTACTTTTAGGTCGAGCTTCTCTAATGCGTAAACTATTTCTGAGGGGGAAACATAAAAATTGTGAGCAGATAACAAAGGGGGCATACCTTTGTCGCTTCGGTGAGTCCTTGTTCGCTGCCTGGGTGGTCCTTCATCATAGCGTGGAGGCGGCAGAAGACACCTCGACTGTAAGGTTGGTGCCTTTCTCGACCGGTCCGAAGCCCCGCTTGGTCTCTTCCATAATCACCCTTTCGATCCTATCTAGATTCGGCTTGTACCGAAGTTAACCGTTGGGTTGGTCCATTCAGATCGTCTTTATCGGCTCGGGCTTCGGTGCAGTAGGCATTGTGTATTTCATCCCAAGTTGTGGGGGGATATTTCATAAGGCGGCTTAGTAGCTTTCTGGTCACCCTCGAGCTATTTCTTTTTAACCCATTCTGAAAGGCCGCTACTGTCTTTCCTTCTGATACATTTGGCAAGGTCATCCTTACTCGGTTGAATCGGGCGAGGAAGTCCCTAAGTCCCTCCACGGGTGACTGTTTGATGGCAAATACGTCATTCACTCTTGCCTCCGCCTTTTTCGCTCCAGCGTGTGCAATTACAAACTTATCGGCCACTTCCTCAAATGTTTCGATCGAACGTGCAGGCAGTTGCAAATACCAAGTCAGGGCTCCCCTAGTGAGGGTTTCGCCAAACTTTTTTAGTAATATGGATGACACTTGTTCTTTGGCGATTTCATTGCCCTTCACCGCTGTGACGTAATGGGTTACTTGGTCCTCGGGGTCCGTGCCGTCATATATTTTTAGGTACGGTGGCATCTTGAAGGTTTTGGGTATGGCGTGTGGCGCTGTCTCGTCGTTGTATGGATGCTCTACGAATCGGCCGGCATCCTTTTCGGCATAAGTTTTAGGGCGCCTGGTATTTTATCTACCCTTTCCTGATGTTCTTTCGTCTATTCATGGAGCATCTTGTTTTCGTTCTCCATCTCTTCCAGTTTTCTCAATATGGATGTGAGGGTATCAGTGCCTGCACCATTAACATTGTCAGTTATACCTGTTAGGGTGGGGGCGTGTTGTTCTTTGAGAGTTGGTGCAATGCGACTTCTTCGCCTCCCCTATTCGGCCTTTGAGCTGGCGTGTCGAGAATGTTGGTGAGCGTACTTCTCAGCCATGCTTGGAGCAATCTCTTCACTATGGGTGGTGCCTCCTCCGCTGTGGACGTGGAGGCCCCCTTGCCGTGTGAAGTCGTGATGCTTCCAGGGGGTGGGGGCGAGCTGCTCCGCCGAGGAGATGCGTTTGGTGTCATGTCCTAGTTTTCCGCTTCGTTGATGGTGCGAAGGAGGTTGGCAATGGTGTCGGCTACTGCATTCCTCTTTTCCTCTCCGTTGCCTGTTATGTCATATTCGTGCAAACAAGGGAAACACCAGATTTTGCAAATTTTTATGCACTTTTCTTCTCAGATCTAGAAAAGACTAAAATTTTAACTAGAAAGTCCCCACAAACGGCGCCAAATTGTTTGACTAAAAAGTCTTGAACCTTTTTGTTAAACTAATTAAGTGAATGATGTAGGTAAATTCTAGTTAAATATAATAAGTTCTAGGTCCAAGATTGGTAGGAAATAACCACTTAGAAATCGTATTTAAAGCCAAAGAGTGGTTTAATGACGTTCTTATGAATAAATGAAGAAGTGAAGACAAGCAATAAATGAAATGAATGGCAATGTATGTAAATAAAGGGAATAATTCACCCAAATGGGCAACAAGATGGATGATTCTCTTTCTGACAATGATGTAGAATTGCCAAACCTGTAAACATCAAATACTTTATCGGATCTAGTGTGGAAAAGCTTGGACCAACACAACAAATTGAATATTCTTTATAGATAAAGTTTGGCCGCCCCTTTTCTCTCTCTCTCTCTCTCTCTCTCTCTCTCTCTCTCTCTCTCTCTCTCTCTCTCTCTCTCTCTCTCTCTCTCTCTCTCTCTCTCTCTCTCTATTCCTATTTATATGGGATATATTTCTTACCTACTGAAAGTACAAAATGCAGAGAATATCCTATAGAATATTCTAAAACTAGCCGTTTCTGGCCAATCTAAGTGCTTGACTCCGACCTCGGCTGCTCGGCTCGTTAGCGTTGCTTCAGGAACATGATTTCGGACCAATCGACTCTTGAGCATGGCGTGTTCTGCTTGTCCTCGACCTCGTCCAGGACGGACTCTTCAGAGGTTTGTCCGAGTCATACTTAGCCGAGAGGCCCATGGCGAATTACGGTCCCCCCCACTATAGTTTCTCTTCGTTCTGAATTTCCCTGGTCGAATTTTGGCCCATACATTGGTATCACAGATTGGAATAAAAAATCGAAGAAATCGGGTGTTTCTCAATTTTGGTGGGTTTATGCTTTACACTAATAGCTTGTTTGGATGCCTCTTATATATTGTTTTATAATGTATCGTATGGTATTGTATTATATCGATTTGATTTATATAATGTTTGGATGGATAGTATAGTTTGTCGTCGTTTCATGATGTCATGCTCCAATAATATGAAGAATAAACTTGTAATAGTATAAAGAAAAAGTAAGGTACGAGGTAGAATTATTATATAAAAAGGTATGACAAAAGATAAAATAAGATTATTTAATAATAAGGAAGGACAAGATGAGAGAAAAAAAGATAGAAACGACGTGACTACACCAAATTGGGTATTCCATAAAGTGGCACTTTGCGTCGTTACATAACTACGAATTTAATGATAGGATACAATAAAATTTAGGTAACAATCAAAACAAGTGTTGTATTTAAAGTAACAATACGGTACATTACAATTTACAACATGTGATAACCATCCAAACAAGGTGTAAGTAAATAAAAAATATTTACGACTTTCAGTATTTCTTTTCCCTTTTTTCTTCCCTTTCTTATTCAAAATTAACGTTTCTTAGAAGAGTTCCAAAATTCCTTAGAAAATCTCTATCACAAAGATTTCAGATACAAAAAAGGATATTAGGAGCTTAATTGTTCAAGAATATATTATAGCTTAGGAAAGGACCCTCGAAAAATATTTGACAAAGAGAACAAGAGATCAGTTGAAGAAGAAAATTTAGCCCTTGTAGCAGACTACAAATTTACGCACTAGAAATTTTTTTCAAGATCTAAGTGTAAAAACAGATGCAAGCATATGTTAATATTAAAACAAAAGGTAGAGAAGAAAGTATAGCGATTTCTGAGGAGGGTTGAGAACCATGAGGTCAAAGGTCCAAATCTCTATGAAAATATTAGATGAGTTTTCTCCATATGTCCCAGCTTTGGTAGACAGATTATCTGATACTTGTGTTGGTGGGAGGTAGCAGGTATCCGGCGAAATTACTTAAGCTGGCGCGAACAGTATTGTTATCCGGAAGAAAAAGAAATATCATTCTCTTAACATAAACAGATGATTAACTACTCCGTGTTATATTTCAGAGATATCGAAATTCCCCGATATTTATTCCACTCAACATCAGAACTGCTGCATCTTGATCGAAGATTTTACATTATGATTGCATAAGAACCTTAATTAACTTATAGTGTTAGAGAAACCTAAATTTGTCTTAAATACGTATAAATTATTGAACATTAAGGTGAAATGAGTCCAAACGAAGCCCAATGATATATGGAGGACGCATACAACCGTAGTTCTGGTAGTGTATCAATTTGAGAAAATCTCAATTTATACCTATTAATTCCAAACTATTTACCCTTTAATGCTCAGGCTCAAACTATTTACTACTTCTACCCATGCTGCCCAAACTATTTACCCGGTTATTTCCCAATAATATGAGGGAGTAATAATTGGAATCACGTGCAGCTTGTCCCTCATCTCAACTGTTTCTCTAACTCTTACCCCACTCTGCTCTTTTTTCATTTGAAGCAAAAACGACAATCCAATTTCAGCAATCAAAAATTCAAATCTTGTATTTAGAGATGATATGCTTTCTGTATACACCAGTAAGCTTCCCAGTTGCAGCCTTCTGATGGAAAGAAATCATCAGTCTTGAGCACTCCCTGTTATATATAAAAAAAAAACGAACCACAACACTCAGAGGGCTCTCTTTGTGTATTCGATAAAAACAATTCATTGATTCAAACAAAGAAAAGTAGATAATGCTTACAAAAACAATTCTTTCTTTCTCCCAAACTGGTTTTTGGAGATTTATTGTACAAAAATTCAAATACACCATTGAAGGACCTTGAAGCTTGAAACTCATAACTTGGTTTGTTCGAGTTTTTAATTATTTTGATCCGATCCTATATGGGTTTGTTTGGAAAGTTGATTGGAGGTTGTATCTAAAGTTTTAGTCAATTTGGTGGAGATTTTGTAGTAGATTTTAGAAGTTTGGGTTGAAATATAGTTGAACAAGAGAAGAAGACGAATTTGTATTCTATACTCAAATAGTATACAATATACCATTTTGGTATACAATTCATTGCAACTATATACCCTATTAGTAGCTATATATTATATTGGTATCATATGCTAATTGATTCATTTTTTGGTTGTTAGCTGCATTTATTAGTACTATATTTGATTTTATTTTAATAATAGGAATATAGTACAATATCTTGAAATGCTTTATTATATTAATTTATGGTACACTATATTTTTATTTTTCTCTTTATGCATGTGTGTTATGTAATAGTAGTATAGTCATATAGTTGTCGGTAATTAACCAGTAAAACTGTATACCATGTTGGTATAGTTATATGCCATATTGGTATCATATGGTAGTTTGAACATTTTTTGGTTGTTTTGGCTGCATTTTAAGTAAATTCTATTCTGAAATTATTTATATGAACGTGATTTGCAGTGCTGAAATTTTTTTGTGCTAATAGATATAGATTATGTGTCTTATGTAATAGTTTTTATAATTATAGGCAATTGTTGGAACGACCCATACACCTATATGCCATGTTAGTATATGGAATGAGCAAGTTGCTTAGCGAATATTTAGCTTGCAACGCGAGCATGTAATTTTCTCATACTGTTATTGTATCCTTTAATGTTTTGGTACAATAGTATAGTCACAGATAGTTGTAGCAATATTCTAGAGCAATCATATACTCTGTTGGTATAAATGTATACCATATTGGTATCATATGGTACTAGAAGTCTTTTTTGCTACTTATATTTTTATTGTATTTTCCAATATTTTATTATTATTTCTATTCTAACTAGTATATATGGAGATTTAGTGGCCTTAGATTATGCTTTCTTGCTCCATCACTGGTTGGTGTTACTGCTAATGGTAGAGTATGTACTGATATTTGTAGGGAAGGGGATTAAGGTTTGTATAGCAATCACGTGGAATTAGAAAAGGAATAAGAAATAAAGAAAAAAAATAAAAATAAAAAAATAAAGAAGGAGTCAAATTAGAGTGTGAAATAAGTTATGGTAAAAATATCAATAATACGATTTGGGCAAAAATAAATGAATAAAAGAGAAAAAAAAATAGGAAGAAAATGAGAAAAAAAGAAAGGAGAAAAGACAGAAAAAAAGGAAAAAAAGAAAAAAAGCATAGAAATAAAAAAGAATTTGAGAATAAAGAAAAAATTCCCCACAAAAATTACTATGGGTAGGAAATGTAATTAGTTTATGGGTAGAAAAACAAATGGGTAGACAAGGGTAAATAGTTTTATTTGTAACTGTGTCAAAACCCCTGTCAATTTCATAAACCCTGACCACAACCCCAAACGGATTTAGTTTGTTAATCTTCCCCTTAAAAGCTGATAAAATATCCTCCAAAAGCAGCGTGTTAACAAATTTAATAGCTAGAGGGTGATATAAGATAGAGCATGAATGCATCAACCAACCATCTACTAAGAGTTGATATATTCGCAGATTCGTAACTTAAATTAAAGAGGACTACTACTGTATTCCCGCTGGACAGGAAAACCAAATGAAAAAGAAAACAAATGTGAAAAATACGCAAACCAAAAAGAAAAACAAATCTATAAAGAAGAAGAGATCCAGTTCTAATCGCCAGCGGATCAGAGCAGATAATAGTGAACCACAAAATATAAATTAAAAGAAATAGTCACCATAAGATTACCTTTGTGCATCACAAGATAGTTCTAACACCAACTAAATAATACATGAACCATATCGGGACATTTGCATCTATACCCGCTTTTTGTGTCACATTTTAATTTGTGCCCGCTTTGCAAAAAAAATTGCAAGCGTACCCGCTTTTTCGCATAACTTCAGCACACGGGGCTGAAGTAGCAAAGGCAATCACACAAAACTTCAACATTCTAGTAGCCGGGCCTAGAGCTGAAGTTTTTGTTTTGTAACTGGCGAACTTGTAACTGGGAAACTTCAGCTCTAGAGCTGAAGTTTTTGTGTTGTAACTTGGAAACTTCAGCTCTAGAACTGAAGTTTTTGTGTTGTAACTCTGCAGCTCTAGAGCTGAAATTTTTGTGTTGTAACTAGAAAACAAGAACACGACAGATTGATAATTATTCTATTGTACGAGGTGAGAGGAATGGCTGGTGAATAGAACATGATGATCCACAAACATCATTATTGGCTGAGACAAATGGTACCTTAGAATTTTGTTATAGATTCTAATTTCTATCTGACTTGGTTTTCTGATTTGTGTATGGCTCATTTGTGTAGTTGTATACTCTGATGATATTATTGGGAAAAAGGGAACAAAATGGAGTGCAGTGGCGCATATAATAACAGGAGTAATAGGGGCAGGGGTGTTATCACTTGCATGGAGCATAGCACAATTAGGATGGATAGCAGGTCCTTTGGCTATTCTCTTCTGTGCAGCAGTTACTCTTTTGCAACATCCATACTTTGTGATTGCTATAAATCTCCAAATTCTGCAACACAGATTTATAGGAAGACAGTAGAAGAATTAATATTTAAAAAGGCAAAGGAAAATCAAATATGGCATACGGAATGGTCGTCCTCTTGCTTGACAACTCAGTCAATTGCTTGTTTGCATATTTCAGCTATTTATTTCAGAAGAAGAAGAAAACGAAGGAGGAGAAGAAGGAGGAGAAAGGGGGCTGAAGTTATTTAAGAAGTGGGTACAAGTTAAAAGTTTTAAAAAAAATGGGTATAGGTTAAATGGGGGCGACCAAATAGGGCGCCCCGTGCAATTTTTACACCATATCTGCATCTTCAAGTAGCATCACCCATTAGAGTTTGTTATTCAGAGACATGTTTAAGCAGAATGTCATACATGTTGCACGGGGCCATAACAAATTATAGCAAAAAATCATTACATGCACAACGCTGTTCAAAAATAGAAAACTGCAAGATACAACAAATAGTGATCAAATACGGCAGCTTCATAAGTTATTATTAAAATAAATACTCACTCCTACTTCTACAAACAGCACATAGCAGCACCAGTAGCAACCGTGCTATCATGAATAACAAACATAGACATAGACAGCTTTTCGACTTTAGCAAGAATCAAGTTTTGCCAGAGTTTACTGAGTCTCACATACATCATAGTAAGAATAGCATTAACAAGCCAACTTCACTCTGCTCTGGACTGCCCAGCTCGTGAAGACAATATAATTCCAACAATAAGCCCATAAAGAGCCAAAGCTTCAGCAAAAATGAGAATGAGGATCATCCCAACAAAAAGCTTTGGCTGTTGTGCATTAGCCCTGTAAAAATAAAAATATTGTTGAGTACATTAGCAATAAAATGCAATCAACATGACACAATGCAATAATAGCGCCAATGACGTAAACAGAAGAGAATAGTAAATACAATAATTAAGATGCAGTAGCCCTAACAATGACTCACTGGTTGCTTAATTTCTTCCAACAAAAATGAGACGCCCTAAGAAAAGGCAACTGTGGACCTTGCACAGTTTGGCTTCACCACTTAAAGAAGCCAGACAATAATTGAGAATGATAATCAAGCAAAATGTGTCTGACAAAACGTGAAGATATATGGCAAAGAAATCAGAGAAGAAAACAAAGGCATCATGGATGGAAGACCTAAAGTATGTTGAAATATACTAACATGCTGCAGCATTATCAGGAGTACAAATTACATTTTCTGGATCAGTCATCCATCAAATGCAGATTCCACGTCAGGAAAGCCCATTGCTAAAATAACAAACACTTTGAAGGACACCATAGGTACTAACTATCAGCTGACCTTCAACTGCAAGAATACTTTTTATTTTTCCCTTTACTTCCCCTCACTTTATTAGGAGAAACTTTTCTGCAGGACATCATGGAGCTCAATCTAGTGTCTTTCATTTTTCTTTTTAACAGTCTTTTCCTTTAGAGCGGGTTGGAATTGGAAAAGGCAAATGAAATGAATCAGTGGCCTTTTGGCTAACCAAAGGCAACAATTTATGTAAGAAGAGGGAAATTAACCAAAATCATGGGAGACACCCCATCATGTCCAAGCATAATAACTGCATCACACAACGGAAAGAAGAGTATAATTGCAGAAGATTTCTAGATTGTCTTGGCTTATTAAAAACCATATTCTGTATTGAGGCCAAAAATTAGAAACCTAATATCACTAACACCAATCACATTGACATGGAAAAAAATGAGGAGCCAGTCTTATAAAAGATATAAGCTCCCCTGTTATCTTAAGGAAACATAAAACTCGTCTCATATGTTCCAATCCTGCCCCCTTTTTAAAATCATTGCGCTGAGAAAATCTACAGAAATATCTGAGCAAACCCATAGTTTTACAAAAGGATATGTTGATATTACAAACCTCAGTTTTCTTCCAAAAGTTTACATCACCAAAAGGGAGAAAAGTTAGTCCTTTATCTTTTGAGCATCTTCTAGACTTTTTTTTAGGTTTCAACTTATTCATTAGCATATAAAATATCAACTTAATCATTTACATTACATGAAATGAAAAACACATATGAAAGTAAGTTGAAATATTTAACTGAAATGTTCGTCCAAGATGATTACAATCAAGTCAAAGAAAGATTATTAAAGATACAGAATTCTATAACATAAAATACATGCCAAAAGGAGCAAACACGCAGAGAGAAGCAGGATCAATCATCATCTGAATCTTTCAAACTAGAACTACCCCGCGATGTCAAGTATTCTCTAAACACAAACTGGTATTTGCTGAAGCCAAAATTGAAAAACTAAAAGAGGCAAAAAGTAGTGTTTAAAGGTGATGGCAAAATTATATAGTAGTCAGAGAAGAAGATGGCCTAAAAGAACAGATAAAGGCCACGCTTCGAAAAGGTAGAAGTTCTGTAAGGATAGAAGTGTAGCCAATCCTAAGCTCAAATAAAGGAAAAGAGTTATTGTAGGTTAAGTGCCAGCGTAAGATCAATCTGACGATAATGAATCCTCCAAATACTAAACGTAGCATAATAGACTCAAAGTTGATTGATTGATTGAATGAAGAGTGAATCGTGTAAACTTTTTGAAATAGCACTATATTCAAAGTAATAAGAATGACGGTCGGAAAGGTTTTATTTAATGAAAGTGCAGACAATTGTTGGACAACTCATAAAGAGAATAAATCAAATTTTCCTAGATCATAAACACTCAGTCTTCCCATTTTAGGTGATGTTTTGGCCAGAGCACGGAGTTTAATATGTTAAACTTGACTTAACAATGATATCAATGATAGACCAAAATAAAAAAATGACATGGGATGCCAACGTAGTTACATATGGCTCATTTTATTATTTGAGAGTTATAACTACACTGTCTTCAATGATAACATCTAATGTACATACATCTAACTAATGTTTGTGTGTAAGGTTGCTGGTAGTCCCAAAAGCAATGCTTACAATCTATTACAACAGAACTTCTTAATAAATACTTTGATAAGAGTGTTTGACCTGTTCTCGACAATTTGCTAACTGCAACCTAACCCATTTATTATCTGTGGTTTTGATTCTAACCTTCATTAGACATATAACTCGAGCCACTTAACCTTAGTCCTGCTGCATAATTCCCGATATAACTTTGAAAAGTAAACAATAAAATTATTTCTAACCAAAATCAGACAAATTTAGATGATACACTAGAACTATGAAGTTTGACCTTAACAAAATTACCTAAGATGCCTTCCAATTCGCATGGTTAACTAGCTCGAAACAAAAGTTCACATTTATTTTATACTACCAACATCTTCCTATAAAGAAATCACAACTTAATGAGCATACATAGCAAGTATCTCGATCAAGATACAACATTGTAACCTTTGGAACCTATAAAAAGAGATAACAAGAAAGCTGAATCTTACCTTATTTTAACAAGTAATACAAGACAAATACTCAACTTCGCCTAATTCTCAACAATATAAAATCTCTCAGATTCAAGTCAACAGGCATTAGCATGAAAGTAATAATTGGACAATGAAGCAGCCAAAAAAGGATAAAACAAAAATAAAGGAATGAATACCTAACACCGGCATCACCAACAATACCAATAGCCATTCCAGCAGAAAGTCCAGCAAGACCACAAGCGAGACCAGAGGAGAGGTGAGCATATCCATCAAACAGGTAATACGACTTTGTTTTGGGATTAATACCAGTACTGATAATAACAGCAATAATCAAACCATAAATACCCAACACACCAGCCATAACCACGGGAACAATGGATTTCATCACCAGCTCCGGTCTCATCACTCCCATAGACGCCACTCCTACACCGCTCTTTGCTGTTCCGTATGCTGCTCCCATGCCTACGAAATATTCGACAAAATATCAATTAGATCTAAAGTATATTACGACTTAATGCGAATCTATAGATATAGATTTGAGAACTCACAGGAGAAGACGAGAGCCGCAGCGGCGCCGAGAAAGCCGAAGAAAGGAGCAGTTTCATCGCCGCTGAAAGTCGACGACATTGTTCCGATCGGATTTTGGATCTGAGAAATTGATTAGATTTAGATACAAGGAGAGTTTTATCGAGTATTTGTGTATGGATCTGATTTTATGCTATTGAAGTTAATAATTGAAATCTGGTTGATAAATAAAGTCAAGCTTCATACACGTGGCTTCCGTGTTCTGATGCAGTTGGGTTTGGGATTTTTTTTGGTCCCGGGATTTCACACTGTTTTTAACTTTTTAATTAGGAAAAAATATTATAGCCGCTTTAGAAAATAATAGACAGCAAATATATATATTATGTGTAATTAATATATAATATATATATATATATATAATAATAATACTAAATAATATAATTATTTTTAATTAAACGGCCAAATGTATGACTTTTTTTTTTTGTTTCTCATCCGGTGTTCGGTACCCACACATTGGGCCCGACTAAATTCGGATTCGCGCCAAAAAATCCCACATTGGGGTAAAGCGCTCCCTAACAAAGGCGACTTCATACCCAGGGATGAACTTACCACTCCACCACAACCCTTGGTGGTACCTCTCCTTTTTATTATACTCGCTGTGACTCGAACTCTGATTAAATAAAAGCCCTCGGTTAAATATAGTACTAACGTAGATTAAGTTAAAGTAAATACAAAATAAAGCTGAGACACTTTCGTTTGTCCACCAACTCATTCCCAGAGTTCACTTAAACAATGGGAAAAGTTCTTGTATTTTGTTTCAATATCTCATTTGTTTAATGTTCTACTTTTTACATTCCTTTGGAAAGTAACGAATATGATTTTTGTTTTTGGTATGCTTTGTACTCTAGGTTAGTTACTATTATTATAAATTACATGAAATTACATTATAACTAATTTAATTGAGTTTTAATAATTTTTATACCATCACTACATAAATTTAAACTCTAATAAGAAAGTCTCTTATACAAAACTAAAATATTATAGTCGGAAAGATCGACAAATCAATATCAATATAGGATATTAGAAACACTCACATTTTTTATCTATGAATTATGATCAATAATTCAGATCAAAATGATACGTTTATAAGAACTAAGTGTGATTTGTGAATATGCTTAGATGCGATGGATATGGGTGTTCATGGTTCGGTTTGGATCGGTTTTTCCCTAAAAAGAAACCAAACCAATTAGGTCGGTTTTTCAAATGTTAGAACCAAACCAAACCAAACCAATTAAGTCGGTTTTTTCTCGATTTGGTTTATGTCGGATATTGTCAATTTTTCGGTTTTTTCGGTTATTTGTCGGTTTTTTCTTAAATATAAGACATACACTACCAAACACATATTCCGGCGACCACATTATCAACGTAACACTATCAAATTGACTGTCCTTTGAGAAATCTATCATTTACCAAGATATATTGATGATAATTGAATCAAATAGTGATGAATAATTTAAGGACTCAACTAAAAATATATTATTTTTAACACGAAATGGATTCTTACACTTAACAAAAGAAAACTACCAATCAAACTAGAATGTAAAGGTAAAGAACTATACTAAGAGTGCAAAACTACTAACATTTAACATAAAAATCTTGAAACTTTGAATAAAAATATACATATATATAGGTATAATAATAAATTTGAAATAGCTACTCCTATAGTCAGTTTGGTTCGGGGTTTTTTCCGGTTTTTTTCTGATTAAAACCAAAACCAAACCAAATTTGATCGATTTTTAAAATTCAAAACCAAACCAAACCAAACCAAAAAGTATTGATTTTGTTGGTCGGTTTGGTTTGGTTTGATTTTTCGGATTTTTATAAACACGCGGATGCAATTTCCTTTTCCGAGTAGGAGTATAGCTATGAATCAAATTTATTTCATGGGCCGGAGATTGGCCCAAGCCCAAATTTCTTTACCGGACCGGCTGAACAACAGACAAATAGACCCATATAAGTACTTGCATCTCTTTCTGCACGAACTCCTCACTTTCTCTCTCTGAAGGAATCAAATTGTATGTTTCTCTTTTCCCCTCATAATTTTTCCTGTTCTGTTTGCTTCTTAAATTGACAACAAGCCTTAGCCCTTTTCTTTCTTTTTTTTTTTTTTTTTGATCCGTAAGTGTAAACACATAAATTTTGGTGAATTGGATTAATGCTATATTTGCTTCCTTTGCTTGTAGAAACCTTCTACTCTGATATCACCGTTCTCTGTAGTTTTTTCGAGTTAATATCTTTTCTTATTTGCTTGTCATGTGATAAAGGCTCGAACTTGTGACTGTGTTCTGAATTTTCTGGAAAAAATCTGAATTACTAGTACTAATTATAAAAAACATATCCTGATTGCTGAGTCATCCAATGATCAGCCATTGTTTTGAAAAGACTATATATTTTTGTAATATTTCTTTTTTGTTTACCGTTATTTTATAGGTTAGCTGAGACAGTTGAGTTCAGGTGATTCGGAGATAGCAATCATGGTAAATTTTCTGTTCTCCTCCGCTTCTTTATATACACCCGTGGTTGTACTATTTTTTTTTAAATTATAACTTAGTTGCCATTGTTTTAAGAATAAAAAGGGCTAGACCATATTGAGTTTATTGTATGCAGCATCGGGGGCGGAGCCACAGTGGCGGCTACCGATTTGGCCTAACCCAGTAACTTTTGTTCAAACCTTGTATTTTTTCGTATTCTTGAGCTGAGGATCTATTGGAAACAATCTCTCTATTCCCCGGGTAGGGGTAAGGTCTACGTACACACTAGCCTTCCTAGACCCTACTTGTGGGGGTTGTTGTTGTTGTTATTGTTGAACCCAGTAGCTTAAAAGGATTAGAATTCCAAACCCATAAGCCCCACCTTTGTGCAGCATTACTTTGCACTTTTGCAAGAAGCTAGGCTGTTTTCAGAATAGCATTTAATAATATTTTTCTCTTGAATAAAAGATGGAATTGGATTCTGACTGAAGCTATATTACTTGGGGTTTCTTAATTTAGTAAGAGCTGAAAATCTGACTGTTTGTTTTGGGAGCACGAAACTTATGAATAGAATGTGCATCAATAGGGGCACGTTTCCTCCTTTTGCGAAATTTCGAGAAAGGAGGAGGAAAATTGGCCAGTGGCCATTGCAGTACTTAAATAGGTTGAGTACCATTAAGGGACAAGTTTGTACATCTGCAACAGCGCAGGATTTTGTTTAGAGAAGCATACTATTGAGAGGGTACATCTTTTAATTGGAATTGGCTAAACCAACTTTGTTTTCCATAAGCTTCTCTAAACAAAGCCGATCATTCAGTGCTTCTACCTTCAGAGGAGCATCTTCTTTGTTGATGGCAGTGGTTCTTTTTTTGATGTTATTTAATTCTGTTTTGTAACCTTCACAAATCTGTGATTGTCTTTATTGACGTCTACGTTGTTTGTGTTATCTTCCTTTGTCATTGTTGTATTTTTTGGTTTGTGATCTGCAGTTTTTTGATGGATATGGATATCATGGAAGATCATTTGAACAGACGTACAGGTGTTATCCTGCATCATTCATTGATAAGGTTGGAAGGTTTTTGAATTCCTTTACTACTCTAATCTATTGTGCTAATTGTCTGTGAAGGTTTCACAAAATCCTTCTTGTTCCTTTGACTTCCATCAGATTGTCATTCTCACAATAGTCTCATTACATCTTATCTCCCAAGGTTGTGTCATTTACATTTTTTGTTGTTAAAGAGAAGGGGATAGCCTCCCTACTTTCTCAAGGTAGGGGTAAGTACTGCATACATACTACGTTTCCCAGACCCCACATGTGGGATTTCACTGGGTTTATCCTTGTTGTAAGGAGAAGGGGGTAGAATTTTTTTGTGATAAGGGGAAGGAGGGGGTTGGATTTAACTATCTAGCAGTTCTTTTTGCTGTAGTTGTACGTCGAAAGAGGTCTTTTTTTATACCTATATACATATATATGTACTTCAGATGTTTGTCTCATGTGTCGCCTTTTCAAATTGTTTTCGTATTTATTTTCTGTTACTTTTGCTTCAATTCTGATTCCGTTTGTTTCACACTTTGCAGCCACAGTTAGAAAATGGAGACAAAAGTAAGTAATGCCTATACCTTTTTTTCTTAAAAAAACATCTGTGATAGGTGATTCGATCTCTGAGTCTTATATTGCTTCTTTTTTTTCCAGTTATAATGCCTCCCTCTGCTCTTGATCGTCTAGGTCAGTTTGTTCTGTATCTTGGCATTATCAGTTATTTAGATTTTGCACCTTTAACAGTTGGCAGCTTGTCCTTTTCTTCACCTGTATATAACATTGAACGTAAATTTTGCAGCATCACTTCACATTGATTACCCAATGTTGTTTGAGCTTCAAAACGCTGCCGCAGAGCGGGTTTCTCACTGTGGAGTTTTGGAGTTCATTGCAGAAGAGGGCATGATATATATGCCATACTGGGTACGAGTTACTTCTGTGTAATCTTATTTTCTTCAGTTCAGCTTAACTGTTGCGCGTAAACTCATTAAGGTATGGGCCTTGTAGATGATGCAAAATTTATTCCTACAAGAAGGAGATATTGTTACAGTGAAAAATGTAACACTTCCTAAGGGGAAATATGTCAAGTTGCAACCGCACACAAAGGATTTTTTGGATATTTCGAACCCAAAGGCCATGTGAGTTTACTGGACTTTTGTTACTTTTCTGCGGTTCAATTCCATTTTAGTAATAATAAAATATGAAAATGTATCAAATTATGAAACAAGCGAATAGGAGATAATGTTCTTAAAAATAGGAGAGTGGGGTGTGGTAAAAATAGACCAAATCCATGTTCCTGAGTTAAGTGGAACTTAAGGACAATTTTGAGCTAAATCATTTAGGAGAGATCACGAAACTAATTCAATGGGATTGACACTTTATTGTTGGTGTACATCGGTAACTACTCACCATATGAACATTAGAGATTGAAAGTCTAATGTTGGTGCACTAGTCATTTCTCTTAACCAGTTAAAAAAGCTGAGTCAACTTTGAAGTGATATTGCTTCAGTACATGGATGTATAAGAACATAGAGCAATTTCACCTCTTTGTTGCTGGATTAACTTTTTGTGAGATTGTTTATTTGTTTATGAGGTAAATGCTTCCTTGTAGAGCTAGAAGCACCAAAGGAGTGTCGTCGGCAAAAGGGAAACATTTTGTTGTCCAGGATTGAAATAAGTATGTCTGACATGTAGCTAAGTAGAGAGAAAGGGCCTAGGGAAGAAGCATAAAGATCTAAGCAAGGAGTTCTTATTGTTCAAATACTTTCCGCATTAGCTTTTTCGTCGTTCTTTTAAATTGAGATAATGATAGTGGTAATGGTTGACATATCTCCTTCTACGAGTAAATGTGGAATTGAAATGATATTTTATAGAGGGATAAAACATGAATAATAATTAACTTTGTCTCTGTTACATTTATGAATATGCACAGATTTGACTTCCGCAAGTCCTAATCCATAGAGTCTTGCCCTTTATTCTAATTGCTCTAGTATTTGTATATTTCCTGCTTGAATACTAGGCATAGTTAGGTGAAATAATTGGCAAGTATAATTTATTTTCAGTTATAAATTTTTTAGTCTAAGGAGAATTACATCTGCTAACTGGTATAACCAAAGTTTGTTTGTTCAGTTGCTTATTAGTTTACTCTCATTTACAAAATATCCAGACCACATACTAATGGATGCTTTGACGTTTGAGTTCTTTCCTCACTGATGCAGCTTGGAGATGACACTCAGAAACTTTTCCTGCTTAACGACAGGAGATAGTATTATGGTGGCTTACAACAATAAAAAGTATTACATAGACATTGTGGAGACAAAACCTTCTAATGGAATAAGTATCATTGAGACAGACTGCGAAGTAGACTTTGCTCCCCCTCTTGATTATAAAGAACCTGAAAGAGTGGTTCCTTCTCATCCAAGCAAGGCTCCAGCAGAAGGTGCATATTCTTCAATGCTTTTTTTTTTTTTTTGACCGAGAAATCCGTCTAGGGTCAATAGGGCCAACCACAGCCTTTGAAATTCGGGGATATGGGCCCGCATCTTTACCCTTCTCCACTTAAATACCAGGCTTAGTTCGCATGGCGCAGGGCTTGACCTGTGACCTAAATCACAAGTTCCTCAACCTTTGCACTTGAACTAAAAATTATTTGATACTTCTCCCTCCAAGACAAATTTACTGAAATTAATGTTCTCCTTCATCTTCAAGAAGGACCACATATTATTGCTTATATTAGTTGATCATGCTGTAATACCTATCAACGGAGAACTCCATATTTCAGACATATTTAATTGTTCTTCTAGAAATACTGTTAATCAACTCCTGACACCTATTCAAACTATTTTATCTTATACTATTCAAATAACAGCAGCTAGTTGAGACGGAGGCAATATCTACCATGGTTGTAGAGACCAACAACAAATTCTTAATATGACCAGAGTTCCATGGCTATTGCGATTGCCTTTCTACAGTTTTAAGTTCATTTTATCTGTACATCTATGTGGTTAACAAAAGGGAGCTTGGTGCTCTTGGGAGTGCGATGACTTTATGATACTTCCATGTTGGGGAGTCTGGTGATATTGTTTGGCCAATTGTTATTTGGCCAGTATGCTGCAGTTCTAGGAGTTAGCTTTTCAACTGTAATTGCTATCCTGTAGATTACTGTAGACCTTGCTATGTCTGATCTTTGTTCTTGTAGCTTAATGATTTTTCGCTCATGCAGGTCAAGAGGCTGCAGCTGAACCAGAAGAGCCAAAATTCAACCCTTTTACTGGTGAAGCGAGACGTTTAGATGGAAAACCATTAAAACAGCAACCTCCACCTTTGTCCGCTTCTGGATCCTCAAACAAGCGAACCAATGTTACTAATGGTAGTGGGAAGTCTGCTTCTGCTGGTGCTGCTGCAAGCTCTCAAACTTCTAGTCGTCAGTCACAGGGGAAGCTTGTATTTGGCTCAAATGTAAATCGCGCTCCTGAAAAACAAAAGGTTTTATATCTCTATACATGCTAATATTCATAATCTTTATTTCTTCTCTCTTTTCCTTTTCCATGCTAATACAAATTCGACTGTTTATACCTCGGTTGCTACTGTATCTCACTCTCTTAATGCTCCTTTCCATATGCAGGAACCCGTGAAAGAGGAACCTGAAAAGAAAGAAGAACCCAAGTTTCAGGCTTTCTCTGGGAAAAAGTATTCTTTGAGGGGTTAATTGTGATATAATTTCGTTCTGTCTATTTACCTTTTTTGTATTAATCATTTCTCTTTTCAGTCAAATATCTGAATTATGTTTAACTTATTATATAATCTATAAAAAAATTAGGAGTAATCTTAGAAACTGTTGGCTGACGTAGACTCTCTTATAAAGCATGGAGTAATTTGTTCTCTCACTCTACTTGCCTTTTGATCACCGCATTAACCGTAGTTCTTATTTATTTTTTATATCTAAGCTTATTATTACCGAATAATATATTTTTCAAGTGAGATAAGATGAATTTCGTAAAATTTTCAATACTCTTGCATTAGTACTTGAAAGGAACATTCTGATATGCACTAGTACCAGTTTCAAGAAAATTTTAGTGTACAACACGTAATTTTCTTTTCTTTGTATTTTGTGTGAGAAGAAAAGGGGAGAAAAAAGAATCCGAAAAACCAATAAAATCGGGGGAAAATAGACTCTATGTAATTTGCCCTGGTTTGATTTGTATATTTTACGAACAAACAGATGTAGTGAATTTGGTTTCAATTTAGAGCCACCCATGATTGGTATGTCACGAGTCATTTTTCAAGAAAAAATATTTTTAGAAAATAATATTTTCTAAAAGATACTTTGGTATTTAATCGAGTGAAATTTGTTTTTGAAAAACATGCATTGAAAATTGATATTTCCTCTGTTTAAATTTACGTATCTTACCTTTTTCTTTTTAAAAAAAATTGTTTTAAAAAGAATATCTTTTTATATTTAATATCTCTTCAATTCTAACATTCACATGCCACCTTTAATACCACAAGATTCAAAAAAATTCACTTTCTTAATGTAATTTTTGAAGTCTAGAGTGTTCATAACAGTATGATTGACACTTTCTATCGGTAGTAGGTTTTTATGACTAACCATTGTTTTCTTTCGTTGTTGATCACCTTACAATCTTGTGTTTTTATTTTGCTTTTATATGGCTTTTTGGTACTGTTCCTTCTTGTCTATATTTTTATTAATGTGGTGCTTATGCTTTCCTAATCTATGCGTACACACTACCCTCCCAGACTCAACGGTGTGAGATAATACTGGGTGTATTGTTGTTGTTGTTGTTGTTGTTGTTGTTGTTGTTGTAGTAATGTAATTTTTGAAGTATTGGAAATTGAATGTTTTTTGTAACAGTTATATTAACAGCTTGTTTGGATGTTGTTACCTATTGTATTGTATTGTTTCTTTAAATACAATATTTGTTTTAGTTGTTACTTAAATTTTATTGTATTGTATCGTTAAATCTGTCGTTACATAACGATGAAATGTGCCTCTTTATGTAATGACCGATTTGGTGTTGTTGCGTCGTTATCTTGTCTTTTTCTCTCATCTCACCCTTCACTATTATTAAATTATTTTATTTTATCATTACCCTACCTTTTTATATCATAAATTAAAGTATCATAATTTTCTTTATAATATTGCAAGTTTATTCTTCATATTGCCGGTGCGTGATATCATGAAACAACAGCAAACGATACAATCTATCCAAATATTATATTTATCAAACGATATAGTATAATACAATACAACACAATACATTATGAAATGATGTGTGACAACCATCCAAACAATCTATAAGTTAATAGTTGAAATAATGTGAAAGAAATACTTCATACAAAAATGAGGAAGATTATTTTTCTCATCTTTGTGGGAATAAAATTCTAGGAAAATATTTTTTGGCTATTAAACACAGGATTAATATTTTGCTAAAAAAATATTATTGAAATTTAAATAGTTAACCCCAAATAAATGAACTCATACATACTCTCAATTATTACCTTATCCATTACTTCAAAAATCAAACAAAAAGAAAAGCCTCATAAAAATTTGGTGCTCTTTGGAATAAGATAATCAAAAGATAAAACCTTTAATTAAACTTTTCTATTTTCTCCCCCTTTTTCATTTCTTTGTATAGAGGCAATTGCAGTTGAGCTCTAGGGTTTAAGAAAACGGAGATGGCGATGACACAGTGGTGCAGCGCAGCAGCGCGGAGAATGCTGACGATAGCTACGGAGCAACGAATGGCATATTCATCATCTCCAGCTGCCACATCAGCGGCAATGGGAGGTCCGATTCTGTGCGGACGAGGAGACAAAAGGACGAAAAAAGGGAAGAGATTCAAAGATTCATATGGGAATTCGAGACCCAAAAAGGAGAAGAAGATTGAACGGATCAAGGATAAAGTTGAGGTCCCCAGGTCTACCCCTTGGCCTCTTCCTTTCAAACTCATCTGATTTTATTAAGCGTTTTATTTTCTGTACCCTGAAAAAAAAATCGAGTCTTTTGTTCCGTTTGCAAATCCTCCGATAAGAAGATTTATGGGTTTTTTATGAATGTTGAATGTATTTACTTCTCAAGACAGTGTAGGCAGTTGTGTTTTAATTGTTTTGTTTAGCTACCAGGTGTATTCCAATTTGCATACAAAGGTATTATCATATGGCAAAGTAAGATTAGGAGTTGTAGGAATTAGGAATAAGAGCTGGATTATTTGGTTATTTGATGTCAAAACTCTACTAATTTAACTATGCTCGATCCCAAATTAGTTGACGTCAGCTGCATCAATCATACTTTGATTTCTTTAATGTTGTTCGTTAATGACCGAACACAATCCTCCTCATTTATGTT
Organism: Nicotiana attenuata; assembly: GCF_001879085.1. Lineage (NCBI taxonomy): Eukaryota > Viridiplantae > Streptophyta > Magnoliopsida > Solanales > Solanaceae > Nicotiana > Nicotiana attenuata. The sequence continues at coordinate 2,436,961 of NC_031989.1, forward strand.
GTCTTGGAACTGGTTATGTTTTGCATATTGGCAATTTTGGGTCCAGAAAACTAAAGCTCCAAAATGGGATTAGTTTTGGCTACTCATTTTGCCTTCTTATCAATAAAGATCTAATTTTTATAGACATCTAATGTATCTCCATTTCCCAAGATTTGGGACATATGCATATCTCTGCTTTCCTTGGTTGATATGACTTTATGAGCTGATATAGTCTCGTGCTGTTCTTGTGTCCGAGTTAGATGGTATCAGATTCCAATAGAAAATAAACAAATGGAGAAACAAGGATATGGATTTGCTTTTTCTTCATATTACAGATAGTAGTTGCTGGCTTCAAATACACATCTATAGTTGTAGAATTCGGCCATTTAAGACGGACATTAGAAGTGTCATTTCATGTATTAGGCATGTTTGGGAGGTTGGAGTGAATTGGCTGGATAAAATCTGCAGCTTTCAACATTGAACTTCATGTTTCAGTGTGCTGGAAATCCAGCCTCCCATATTCTTTATAGTTGAAGCTCTGAGCTAGAGATGTCCTTTTCTGTTGGCGGTTTTGCATCTCATTAGATCAATTAAGGTACTGTTTGCTATATTATTGCTTGACATATATGTCACTTTTGTCCTCCTATTTCGTCAGTCTAATTTTCTTGATCTTTATCTTAATACTATCGGACACCCAAATAATTAGTGAACCTTCTTAAGTGACCGTTAATTGACATGCTAGAGTATATACATAGAGGTTAGGATGAGTATCCCAATGGCTTCTCAGCTTGTCCTTCTCTACTCTCTTTTAATAGATATTTGAATTGTTATATGACAGAGAGAACTGAATGGAGATAATCAATTGTGAAGTTCAATGATTCTGCCAAATACTGCTTTCTACTGAAATTGGTCTTGTTGGGTAGAGATTGTGAATAGAGGCGGGTGGACCTTGGATTTGTTCAGACACAGAGCATAGATATACATATGAACCCAACGCCATAGTTTCAAATGTACAATTGGTTCAATCATACGAACCTTTAAGGTTACACCCGTCAAGTTCAAACTTTGGATTCGTCTCTGATTGTGTACATGCATTGTTTAGAGAAATGAGTTTGCATCATTCGTATGGAGCATGCAACACCAGATACTAACACATTTTTTGAAGAGGGCAAATCATGCATCTTTCATAATCTGGAGCTAATAGGTCACTCTCATAGGCAACCATGAAAGTGGAATTAAAAGGATGATTTTTGGTCAGGTTTCTTCGGTCATTTGTTATCCAAGGAAGTCGAATGAACCCTCTTTTCTCTTTCTGGGGGACAAAACCCTCTTATATAGTGTTAAATTTGACTTGAGCGTAAAAAAATTGAATATGTCTAATGAAATGTTATTTGAAGATTTCTTTTTATGCGGAGCTAAATCTAATGACAATGATCCCGTTCGATTACACATCAAAAACACCTACTTTTGTGGCATCTTGGCATAAAACGCTATACAGTTTAAGATCAGAGAGTACTAGTTAAACCAAAGAAAACAAAAACCCCAAATCCAAACAAAACAGAAGGCATGAATTGCAAACTTCGCTAATGTTGTAGATAGTTAGACCTTTGCTTGTGTGCAGCTAATTGGAAGCAGAGGAAGATGACGTAGTAATTCTTTATTTCTTTTCCAAGTGGATTTAATTAGCAGATAAATTGATAAACAAGAAAAGACAAGACATCAATCTGACTCGCACAAAATTCGAAAGTTAAAGAGTCCTTACCTCTCGAATGCGATCATTGACAATTATGTTCCTTCTACTGCAGGATGTTTGCTTCCTCTCCTATGTATCTTTCATTTCATTAGTTATTTTACTTTCCTTTCCATCCAAACAAAAATTCCAAGACTAAGAAAGAACGGCATATCTGCGCTATTGCCACACTCGTCACAGCAGTTGAAAAGAGGAGAAAACTATTTTTCCGTCACTTCGGCATATAAGGTAAGTACACGAGATTTTAACAAGAAACAGTTCAAACATCAATATATTAGCGATGAATCACGATTGTCACCAGGAAAAATGGTGTCAAGACATGAATGATGATTATCAGAAACTGAGCAATGGCAATCCAAATAAATCCTCACATTTTCCAATTTTGACTCGAAGTCTGACATTTATTTTTGAAATTCTGGGTTTGCAGCTCACAACTACTAAACGGAGAAATTTACATGAGCAGCGTCCCATGCCAATCCCCATTTCTCTGAACATCAAACCAGCAAAAAATATTTAATGTTTCATTGTTCAATGTTAGTGAAGCAGAAGGAATCACTAAGAAAAAAAGACGATACTGTTTCTGACTGTCCTCGCATGCCTGCAGTTTCTGAATCTGCAAATCAATATATGACAATATTCAATCAAATGGCAAAATTTACAAATATAAATCCTAGTAAAAACATATAGGTTGAGCTTCAGCAAGTCGTTACCAATATCAAAAACATGATTCAATTTTAATCACTGAATGTTTATGACGAGAAAAGCACAGACAAAAGTATCAGTGAATTGGAATTACTTGCAATTTACAACAGATGGCCTGTATTATACAGCAGTGCCACTTTGCTGAAATTACTTAAATAGCTCAAAATTTTCCAAAAGTCAGAGGTCCAAAATTATTCTTCTATTATGTACAAAAATTACTGGACCTTTTTTATCTTTATTTTCGGTGTTGAAATTTTGAATGATGGCCAAAATTAACTTTAAAAGAAATTGCATCATTCACTTTTCTTCCTTTTTTCTGGTTGGGGATTCTTGTTTTCCCATTTTTTCCTCGGGAAGA
>NC_031989.1:2439769-2479290 GCF_001879085.1 Nicotiana attenuata
GGGCTAGGAGATAAACATAATGCAACTATTGGACACAGCAAATGTGTTGCACGAGGGAAAATGATTCTACCTGTTATTCATATGCATGTGAAAGTATCAAACTAGTTCAGCCTCTTCCTTGCCATAGTCATACACTATCTCAATCTGCATCATGCAACAAGTTAGAGATTAGAAAAGGGATTCCATGAAGTCTGCTTGATGGTAAAAGGAATTAGAAAAACTGGGTGGCATGTGACACCAAATTAAAATTTTCAGTTTGTGAAAAGGTAAATAGCAGCTCATTGATCAGCAGCACTAAGATAGTGCTGCGAAAATTCATCATGTTACAAAAAGCAAAAAAACAGAAGTATTGTCCCTTCCATTCTGCAGGGAACTACTGAAATGAATGTTAATAGGCTAGAGTTGCCAAAAAGAAGAGCAGAAGCTAGGGGAAAGCATGACCTGCAGAGATTAAAGGGTCCTGTCGATTGTCATAGCAGACAAATTTGGATTGGTTAATATAGGACAACTTAGTGCTTTTAGTTCATGTGTGTGTTGATGTACTTATCTATCAACAAAAAAAATGTGGGCCAATGCAACATCCCCATTCCCCAGGATACTTTTCTAATAATATTTTTTTTTTGATAACCATGGTGTCTGGGCCAGCTTGCGCGCACCTCGACTAATTCCACGGGATACCTACCACCTCCCACCAGCAACACGTAACTCTATCCACCAAGGCTTGGATAGGTAGAAAGAAATCACCTAGTGTTTTTTGCCTCCGCTGGGATTTGAACCTGAGACCTCATGGTTCTCACCCACTTCATTGACAACTAGACCACACCCTTGGGTGCACTTTTCTAATAATAGTATTCGCTAATTAATAAAATTATAACTATTATCTTAACAATCAAGCTGGCTTAAGTAAGGCTACAAACTTTTACGAAGCGAGCAAAAAGTTCAACATAATCTTTTGTCACAATATGCTTGTCCTGCTTCTCTTACTACTCTGTCCTGATTTCCATCTAAATAAAGAGCAGTAATACAACTAAGTATAACACTGTATTCTTATGATGTTGATGTGACATCTTTTTGACAAGTTCCCTCTTTTTGACAGTTCAATGTTTAACTATTTTGATTTGAACAAAGGTGCTTAAAATGAAACAACTCTGCGTGAATTTTGAAAATAATCGACCAAAACCGACTGTTGTAGCCATACAAAACGAGGAGAATAAAGTTAAAAATCTAGCCAGCAATTAACAATGAGAAAAAACAAATTCAACTCGAGTCAGAGCATTGCCAAGAAAAAGAAGAAATAAAATGAACTAGATATATCGTCAGTGTCGCTAGCATCCAAGCAATGTCGTAAACACAGGCAAAAGATTAACACTTGGATATTATACCAGATGGTATTCGCAGAAACTGACAAAACAGGAAAGCAAATGACTTAGGCAACTAGTGTAAACTGACACATTGAATGTGAATAATGTAAGCACCTAGCATAAGCTGATACTAGAGCGTGATGTAAATAAATGTTTAAGCAAATTACCCCTTCTGGCGGTACTGGATTTCGGTTGAACTTGGAACCACCAGGTGCCCACGGAACTGTTCATCACAGAAAGAGAAAACCTATTATTACAAGTCTAAAGAAAAAGAGATTATTCAATCAATCGTGTTTCTAAAACTTGTCACATATCCACAGCATGTCAAAATATTAAATAGACTCTTGTCTTTGAAAATCTGATAATAAGCTGGTTTATGCGTGTGCCTTCTGTATCTATTCACATAAATAAGAACCTTTAAAGTTTCAGATGAGCCAATCCGCATCGATGTAATGAAAATGAAGGACCCACAACAATGAGAGAGCGTCCTGAATAATCGATTAAAACTGTTCAATATTTAACAAACATCTCATTGACCAAAGATTCACATAGTCCAACAAGGAAACATGCAGAGGTAAATAGAACATGATTACCGAAATCAGTTATCTGCGACTGCTAGTATCTTCAAACTTCCAAAAAAAAAACTTAGGATGAGAAATCCTCTAAATATTTTTCTTTTCTTTTCTTTTTTGTTTTTGTTTTTGTATAAAAGCATCCATTAGATACTTTATGAATAGAGACAGTCTTTTTTAAGAAAGATGAATAGACGCAGTTTCTTCCTCATTAAAAAACCATACTCCCAAAATCCAAGAACTTAACACCACCAACAGTGGGGAGGATGTGATGATTCCAACAGAACTTTTGCCAGTTTCAACTATTAAGAAAATAATTCAATTAAACACCTGTTTCTCATACAATATGGTCTCCGGCATCATATCCTTGACATGTTTCATTCATAGGGTTGAATCCAGTTTACTACAAGTATGAAGTTCATAAAGCAAACACAGACAAAGAGGATTCATATAGCAGACTCCACTTGCTTGGGATTGAGGCAAAGTTGTTTGTTATGAAACTCATAAGGAAACATACCAATGTAAGGATCGGGGTGCCGCCACTTATTATAGGATGCTTCACCATCAGCTATAAGTCTATCAATAGTTTCAACATCTTCCTGGATGTTAACAAAGCAAAACAGAAGAAGATGAATTTATTCATCAAATTGCAAAAAGAATCAAAAATAATACAAGGAATATATAATAACTTCAGAAATACAATTCCCCTTGTTGAAAAAAAATTGAGCTCCTCATTCATTTGGGCTTTGGCCATGAAATTAGCCCACCAGTAAGATAAGAGGTAGAGTCATTTCTCATTATCCATAATGAACCTTAATGCAGAATCATCTATTCCAAAAATTAACAATTCTCAATATATTTTCTATTAATCGACATAGACAAAAACTTCAATCAGGAACCATTTTTTCTCATTGTACGGAGTGCGCAGCAATGAGCTTACATTGTTTCCAGTATAACTAGTGCATCAAAAACAAATAATGCTGGTGATTACTTTTTGATACAGACGTGATCAAATAGTTCACATGCGCACCCCATAGAACAGTAAATATATAAACTTTAAATCCCAATATCGAGCTAAAAATATGATTCTTAACAGAAAATGACTATTTTTCAAACAAACTAGCTAGTAAACATAAGAATCATAAATAAAGGAAAACTAGAAAATGAAAACAAACCACATTTCTGTTGGCCTCAAATCTCTCCCTAAGGGCGTCCGCCTGAAACAAACAAACAAATAAATTAATAAAATGAATCGCCGATTATTCGTAAAACCAGAAGATATAGAGATCGTATGAAGGAAATGTGGAAAATCGAAACAACGGAAGAAACCCTAGGAAATGGGGAATAACATTTTACATCAGGATAGAAGAGGTGGCGATGGACGGCCCAATTGAGAGTGTCTCTGAGAGCACGCCTGTAGAGGATCCGAACTCTCTCCTTCTGCGCCGCTCTTCGAGCTATGAACGATACTTTTGCTATTCCGCTCATCGCTGCTTCTCACTTTCTCAATCTCTCTCTGAGCTGAGTTCTCCCCTTTCTCGATCTTTCTTTTCTGAGCTACTATTCCCTTACGATGTCGTTCCGCACGCTAAAGCTTAAATCGAATACAATGAATAGTCGAGCGATTCACAAGCATTGATTGCGATTTATATATCGCATTTTTGGGGCGATTTATGAGCGATAGAATTGCATTTTAGTCGAATCCGTTTCTCAAGTGAATGCTTCTATAAGTCGATATTTTTAAAATGTGATTTATAAGTTGTATTTTTAATACCTTTTTAAGGTAACATCATCTTCCAAATCATATGTTACCTCATTCAACTAGAATGCAAGTAAAACGCATTTTATATATGTGTTTTATATATTTTTGAAATTCTCAAAAAAATTACATACTACTGAAATATCTCGGTCAAAATCATATATTTTTTATATTTATAAGAATATCTTATAATAAATATATCTTTAAAAGAAGATTGCAAGAATTGATTGGTATGAACTTTGAAGGACTATGAATGGAAAAATAAACATGAATATGATGTAAATTTTAATAAAAGATATACTACCTCGCGTTATTTGTATTTACGCTTCTCTAAGTTTTACCTAATATAACTTAGGCCTAAAATCAAATTTAGACTTACATCGGTACTCCATTCATACATTTCTACCTTGCTGCACAGTCTAAAGATGAAATTGGAAACTTTTGGTTCCTTAGTAATCCTACGATCCTACCCAAGTTATTCTTATCATTATTTTACGATTTTTTTTTTTTGAATTTAGCGCTAATTTGAGTATCTAAATTTATGCCAAGTTAAACTGAAAAACAATACGACGCCAAATAACAAGATCTTGATTCTTGAGTAAAGCTTTGCTTATACCTTGGAAATTGTAACACCATAGAATTATAAAATTAAATAAATAAAAAAAACCTTGGGTCGACAGTTTCTTTTTCTTTTTCTTTTTTCCCTTATTAGCTAGTATAATAATAGTAGCAAATTCCAAAAAGAAAAAGAAAAGGGAATAGTTTGAGCCTTACAGCTAGCTAGAGAAATATCATCTGGAGTTCAGATTTTGGACTTTTACTTTTCTTTATACCAGCACGTAACAGTTTTGTTGGCTCAAGTAAATGTGAGTTTTGAAGACTGACAAAGGAATTCAGACATGGATCAGGTCCATCCTAGTGAAGCACAGATATGGACAGACTCATGCATGTGAGATGCACGTGAATGAGATAAACTTAAGAAAGAGGAGGAGTTAGAGGTTGAGATCAACTAGAACTCTTCCACCAAGGAAGAGTAGCATCAGACGTCTAGTCAATCTCTATTTACTAACTCTACAAATATCAGTATTGTTCTCTTTTATAGGCAATGCACATGAGCAGAAGTTAAACGTGAATTGAGAGCAAAATAGCAAGGCAATTCTGCAAGCAATTCGTGTGTGATTCAAGCGTGCAAACCTGAAGCTACTTGAACCAGATAGAAGAACCAGTTCCAAGTGTCTGTCTTTTATTCTAGTTCAATTGTAGTAGGTGTTTTCATATTGTACCTTTCAGCTTTATCTAGAAGCAATTGTATTAGGTACTCAGAGTTTTCAAGTTAGAGTTAACTTGAAGTTTTTGCAACAGTTGAGGCTGTGTGCTACAACGGGATTAGAGTTAGTCCTAGGTTTACAAAAGAATTTTTGTAAATGCAGTTTTTGGCTCAGTGATTTTAGTGGAGAGTTTGGAAAAATCCTACTGGAAAGTAGGTAGTGGGTTTTTCACCTTTTGAGCCAGGTGTTTTCCACGTAAAATACTTGTGTTCTTTACTTTCCGCATTTATTATCTCTTCAATAGTAGGTTAAGGAACACGTAGAAGAACCAGGTCCTTCCATAAACAACTTAAGCGAAAAAATTGGTAACCACACAAATCCCCCCCCCCCTCCCTCCCCCCCTCTTGTGTGGTATTGAAGTATAAAACATCAATTGATATTAGAGCAGGTTATCCTTGAAGAGGCTAACACCTTAGGAACAGATCAAGATGAGTGCACCACCTGGAAACTGGGAAGGATAATCTACTGCAAGGTCTCCACTCTTCAATGGCCAGTACTACTCGTGGTGGAAAAACAGGATGAGAGATCACATCATCGGAGAGGATTATGAACTATGGAACATTGTTACTGATGGTCCCTTGGCCACCATGAAGAAGAATGCTGAAGGAGTGGATGTGCCAAAGACTAGAGCTGACTGCAATGCTGAGGACTTGAAGAAGTGGGAAAAGAATGCTAAGGCCAAGAAATGGCTTGTGTGTGGACTTGGTCTAGACGAGTACAACAGAATTCAGAGTTGTACTACTGCAAAGGAAATTTGGGACACTTTGCAAGTGGCTCACGAAGGAACTCCTCAAGTGAAAAGATCAAGAGGAACACTGTTGTTCTCTCAATATGAGAATTTCACCATGAAGGAAGGAGAAACCATCCAAGAGTTGCATACAAGGTTCACAACACTAACAAATGAACTTAAGTCTCTTGGAAGGATTATCCTTGAAGAAGACAAGGTTGAGAAAATTTTGACAAGGATTTTGCCAGTTACTTAGGAAAGCAAAATCACTGCTACTCAAGAATCAAAGAACATTGCCACTCTCAAGTTGGACGAGCTAATTGGAAACCTCACTGCCTATGAACTTAGAAGGCAAGCCATGAAGATGGATGCACCCAAGAAGGAAAGGAGTCTGGCTCTCAGAATCGCTGAAGGTACAGATCTAGAGGAGGATGAAATGGCTATGATCATGAGGGATTTCAAGAAGTATCTAATGAGAGGAAAGGGTTCTTCAAGAGGTGCAACTCACAACAAACCAAGGGTCCCTGAAAAACAGAGCAACGAGGGCCGTTACAAATGTGGTAAGACTGACCACATGATCAAAAATTGTCCTCAATGGGAAATTGAATGGAAGAAGGAAAGAGCTGAACGAAGAAACAAGAAGAATGAACAGGTTCATCCCAAGAAGAACAAAGGATCAACAAAGGCTATGGTTGCTACTTGGGGAGAAAGCTCAGATGAGGATTCAGAAGATGAAGATGGAGATGAACAAGCACTTATGGCCATTGGAAAATCAGATGAGGAACTAGAGGTAAGTGTGATTCATCTCATAGACAAGATTAAATTTTTGTCTAAAGAAAGGCTATCTGAGTTACTGCTAGATTTCATTGATGAATCTGAGGTCATAAACAATGAAAAGGAACAGCTGTCTAAGGAATGTGTAATCTTGAAAGCTAAGTGCAAAAATCTGGAACTCGGGGCTAGTGAAAGTGATAGTAAAAATGTTGAGTTAAAGAACCAGGTTCTTGAACTTGACACCACTGTGCTAGAGCTTAGATTTGAAAATTTAAAACTGAAACTAGGAACAGGTAAAAAGAAAGTTGATTACACACATCTCACCTTAGAAGAAAATCTAGGAAAAATGAAGGATGAGTTGTACGAAAAGGACGAGCAGATAAGACTTCTAAAAGAAGATCTAAGCAAGGTTAAACATGAACTAGACAGAACCTGTAAATGGAATAAGTCCTCTGATGCTCTATCATGGCTACAAGAACACCACAGTAGCAATAGGAGAGGACTTGGCTATAGGACCCCTGCACCTAAGTGGGATCCCAAAAGCAAGTACATTACACTTCCTGAGAACAAAATCTGCACACACTGTGGTAAGACTGGTCACTACAAAAGTGAGTGCACTGCAAAAGAAAAGGCCAGTCAAAAGAACAAAACTTAGGCTACCAGGATGAGCTAAAAAGAATTTAATTCACCCTTTCGCCTATAGAAAGGGACCCAAACTAGTTTGGGTTCCTAAGACTACCCCCGATTTCCTTGTGCAGGTCCAAGTGAAGGGGAGCAGCCAAATATGGTACATGGATAGTGGCTGCTCAAAACATATGACTAGAAGCAAGAACCGGTTCCTTTCACTTGAGAACCTAAAAGGAGGTAATGCCTCCTTTGGAAATGGTAAGAAAGGTGAGATCATTGGGGTTGGAAAGGTAGGTAAGACAGAATCACACTCCATTGAGAATGTCTACCTGATAGATGACTTGAAATATAGCCTAATCAGTGTATCACAACTGTGTGACAGAGGTAGCCTGGTAGCATTCACCTCTACCAAATGTTTTGTGATAATCTTACCATTAACAAGATTGTTTTGCAAGAAAAAAAAGTAAACAATATATACATTGTAGATCTGTCCACTCTTTTAGAAAATGAACTCACATGCTTAAGTGTGTTGGACAATGATCCCCTCCTCTGACATGCAAGTCTAAGTCAACTCAACAAATTAGTCTTCAAGGACCTGGTGATAGGGCTGCCTAACATCAAGTTCAAGGAAGACAAAATTTGTGAGGCTTGTGCAAGGGGGAAACAGGTAAGATCCTCTTCTAAATGCAAGAAAGTGGTAAGCACGACCAGGTCGATGGAACTGGTTCATATGGATCTCTGTGGTCCAATGAGAACACTAAGCAGAGGTGGTAAAAAATATGTGATGGTGCTTGTTGATGATTACTCTAGGTTTACTTGGACATTGTTTTTAACATCTAAGGATGAAGCATTTGACATGTTTACTTCTTTTGTTAGAAAAATTCAGAAACAACTAGGTAATCAACTTGCATCAGTTAGTCTGATCGTGGAACTGAATTTGAAAATGCTAAGTTTGCTGAATTTTGTGATGAGCATGGCATAGATCATAATTTTTCTGCCCCTAGGACTCCACAACAAAATGTAGTAGTTGAAAGAAAGAATAGGACACTTGAAGATATGGCTAGGACTATGCTTCTTTCTAGTAAATTGCCCCATAGCTTCTGGACAGAAGCTGTAAACACTGCATGTTACATCATTAATAGGTGCATGACTAGACCTCTTGTAGAGAAGACTCCCTATGAGTTACTTAAAGGGAGAAAACCAAATATATCTCATGTTAGGGCATTTGGATGCAAGTGCTTTGTGCACAACAATAGAAATGACTCCCTAGGTAAGTTTGATCCCAGAAGTGATGAGGGAGTATTCTTGGGATATTCTTCACATAGCAAAGCTTATAAAGTGTACAACAAAAGAACTATGTGTGTAGAAGAAAGTGTACATGTAGTTTTTGATGAAACTAACATTCTTTCTGAGAGACAGGAACATGAAGATGAAGCTATTGGGCTGGTAAAAGGTTTAAATGAAGTCACAGCCCAAGCTGAAGCTGCACCAGAAGAAGGAACAGGTGATGGAACAGGTTCTTCCATCCAGGGCAACCTGACAGGGGGAACTGAATCTAATTCCCAAATGGAACATGTCCATAAGCTTGTTCCTCAGCAACAAAACATGGGAGAAATATCAAACAGAAACCAGTTGGTTGTGAAACCTTACAAGTATCAAAGTTATCATCTCATTGAGAACATAATTACTGATCCTGTTGTGCGCTACTGTGTTAAAACACAAAATCAAAAAACTGTTAGAAGAATAAAAGAAACTGGAAAATAGTAAAGAATAAGAAATATTCCGAGTCCACAATTTGCTTGTGCGTCCTTAAGGAATTTTAACCCCCTGACATGTTGCCAAGGTAATGGATTAAATCCTCCCAGGATGAAACGGAATAAACCTTCCTGCAACAGTGGCAATACAAACTGCAGGATACCAACGAACGCAAAGAACGGAGCAAAATCACACTTACGAATTTGAGAAAGAGAGACTGCAAATTAGAATGTAATATTTTTCAGAAAGAAGGAAGTTCTATAATGTTTTTGGTGTGTTAAAAACGAAGGTGCCTCAGAATTTATAGGCAATTATTGGAAGAGGTGTGATGTTTGTTCTGGAAAAGGTGTATGTTCAGAAGTTTACGCGTCCTGCCGCGGTCGTACCGCGGTTACGCCAGGACCGCGGCCAAACTAGCCTTCTGAATCTGCAGCAGTGTTCTGGCGCGGTCCTACCGCGGTTACGCCAGGACCGCGGCCAGACTATCCTTCTGAATCTTTAGCAGTGATCTGGCATTTAATTAATTATTAAATAATTAATTAAATAAATTTTGTCCAAAAATAATCTTATCGATCGATCATTTGACAAATCCAAATCCAAATCCAAAGCCAAAGCCAAAGCCGAAGCCGAGCCGAGCGAGCGACGACGGCGGCGCGAGGGTTCATTCTCTTCAACTCTTTTTAAGAGCTTTAAGAAGTGACACAAATGTTGTTGTCCCTCACCAATGAGGGACAAAGTGCAAGTCAAAAGCTCACTTTATTCAAATTTTTATTTCCCTCCATATTATTTCCCACCATTTCCAATTCACATTCTTAGACTTTAAAGCCCAATGCTTAAAGTCTTTGAAGCCTAATGCCTTTAAAGTCCAACAGATCCAACTTCTGGAATTAAAACTAGATCTCAATTAAAGAATCTTTGTGCTTTTGATGCTTTCCTATCTCTTATTGAACCTGAAAATGTTGATGAGGCTTTGCAGGATGCAGACTGGGTAAATGCAATGCAAGATGAACTCAATCAGTTTGAAAAGAGTCAAGTTTGGCAACTGGTTCCAAGACCCAAGGACAGATCAGTAATTGGCACTAAATGGTTCTTCAGAAACAAACTTGATTAAGATGGAACTGTTACAAGGAACAAGGCAAGGTTGGTGGTTCAAGGTTATAGCCAAGAGGAGGGCATAGACTATGATGAGACCTTTGCTCCAGTTGCAAGATTGGAAGCAATAAGACTCCTCATATCCTTTGCTGCACACATGGAGTTTACTCTTCACCATATGGACGTCAAGAGTGCCTTCCTAAATGGCTACTTAAAGGAAGAAGTATTTGTCAAACAACCTCCAGGGTTCGAAAGCAAGGAGTGCGGATCATGTATACAAACTGGACAAGGCACTCTATGGACTCAAGCAGGCTCCTAGAGCATGGTATGAAATACTATCCAAATTCCTGCTTGAACATGGCTACAAGAGAGGTAAAATTGATAGTACTCTATTCTTGAGGGAAAAAGGTAAGGATCTTCTAGTGGTACAAATATATGTTGATGACATAATTTTTGGGGCAACCACTGAAAAACTTAGTAAGGAATTTGCTAAATTAATGGGGAGTGAATTTGAAATGAGTATGATGGGTGGGCTTAACTTCTTCTTAGGCTTACAAATTAGACAAAACTCAAACGTAACCATGATCCATCAACAGAAATATGCAAAAGAGTTGATTAAGAAGTTTAAAATGGAAGAATCAAAGGAAATAGACACTCCTATTGCAACAGTCACAAAACTAGACATAGATGAACCTGGTTCATCTGTTGATCAGAAGTTGTATAGGGGTATGATTGGTTCACTTTTATATCTTAGTTCTAGCAGACCTGACATTGTCTTCAGTGTAGGGCTTTATGTTCTATTTCAAGCAAATCCAAAGGAATTCCACTTGACTGCTGTCAAGAGAATATTGAGATACTTGAAAGGCACTACTGACCTTTGCCTTTGGTATCCAAAAGGTAGTAACTTTAATCTAGTGGGATATGTTGATGCTGACTATGCAGGTTTCCTTGTGTACAAGAAGAACACCTCAGGTATGGCACACTTTATTGGTTCATGTCTGGTGTCATGGGCCACTAAAAAGTAAAATTCAGTGGCCTTATCTACTGCTGAAGCTGAGTATGTTGCTGCTGCTTCTTGTTGTGCTCAGTTGTTGTGGATCAAGCAGCAGTTAATGGATTTTGGTATTGAAGTTGGTTGCATCCCTATTTTTTGTGATAACACCAATGCTATTAGTATGACTAAGAACCTGGTTCATCATAAGAGAACTAAGGGACAACTATGAGAAAGGACTGATCACTATAGAATTTTGTGCTACTAATAAGCATATTGCTGACATTTTTACAAAAGCACTGAATAGAGAAAGTTTTGAAAGGACCAGGTTAGAACTAGGGATGATTAAGATCACCTAATGAAACCAGTTCAGAATGCACAATGAAAAAAAAACTTTTTTTGGTTAGGAAATCTAGAACTTGTGTAAATATCTAGATTAATTTTTGCTCAGTTTCATACTGTAAATAGTATACTCATGTGCCATGTGTTGATATGACACACTAGCCTCTAACAAATTTTTTCTATTTTGGCAAATTGAGGCATGATCAAGAGGATTCTTAGTGAATATATTTTCTACACTTTGCATAATTAGAAATATTAATATTTAATTCATGAGCAGAGTCCTATCTACGTTCAAAAACTTCAGAAAAACCTATCCTTTTGAGTTTAAACCAGTTATGTTTCAACTAGAATCCTCACCGTATAAAAATGCCTAGAATCCAGGGAAGCTTAACCGCCCTTTCAACCTGAAAATTTCAGAGTGATTGGACTTCTAATTGACTACAAAAAGCTGCCGCTGGACATTAATTAACCCTCTCCCTTTAAAATCCATCATCATCACCGCTGCCACTCCCATAATTCTCAAAACCTTCAAATTTTTTTTGTTCTCTACTCTTCTCTCTTCCAAAACTCAATTCAAAAATTCTCCTCCAGAATTAGCAAAGATGACCAACCCCCAAGATAACCCAGGCACTCCTCCACAACCTACACCTGCGATTCCTCCACTACTCCTTAACCCAGCACATCCCCCCAACCTAGGAGAAGGCGAGTGAAGATGATTGCTCGCAAAACTGTGGCTACAGGTGCGCTTTCAAAGAAATTAAACGCAAAATTAAAGGCTAGTCAAGCCCAAGATTCTAAAAATTTTGATGATTCTTTCAAGTCTGCGAGTGAGGGGGAAGGAACCGGGTCTTCTGATTCTGAGCAGGCAACATCTGTGCAAAATTCCCCTTCTGAGGTACGTTCTGTTCTAGTTGAAAATCTGGAGAATCGTTTTGTTTTGGTTGGGTCTGTTGTGAATATGGAAACGTCTGAGTCAAGAAGGAGAGGAGGTAAAAATAAAAGTGAAAAAGAAAAGGAGAGTGAGGGTGTGAGTAGTGATGTGAGGGAAAAAGGGAAAGAAGTGGTTGATTCTTCACCCACTTCTGAAATGGTTAGAATGGCTATCTGTGGGGCTGAGCATGAAAAGGTGGTAGAAAGTAGCAAGAAAACAGGGGGGAAGTGGCTCAGGGGAGGCTGCTGAAGGGCTTGTCAATCTCGGTTCACAAGCAGATGAACCTGGTTCATCTATTGAGGAGACCCAAGCAGACCTTCTGAAGAAAGTGGGTGCAAGCTATAACCCCAAGAAAAGGAGAACTCCAATACCAAAAGCTCCTAGCACTGCAAAAACTACCAAGAAAAGGAAGGCTACTTCCCCAACAACTGCTGATATTCCTCTACCAAAAGGAAGGGCCACAATGAGTAAGTTGAAGAGGAGTGAGAATGAGTTGCAAAAAGCTATGGAAGAAAGCAAGAAGAAAAGAATGGACAAAGGGAAAGCTAAGGTTGCAGAGCCTGTTGAGGCTGTTGATGTGGATGAGATGGACCCGGTCCATCAGGGTGAACATGTGACTGTGGAGGTGCAGACCCCTAAGCCCAAGAAGACCAAGACTTCCTCCAAAAAGTCTTCATCTGTATCTAAGACTGCTGAACTTTCTTTGGCTAAAAGGACAAGGTTTGCTATGAAAGCCAAGCAAGTTAAAATCATTGAGGAGGAAGATTGGAGTAGTGAAGAAGAGAGCGAATCTGACACTGAAAAGGATAAGATGGCCAAGTTTGGCAAACGAACCATCTTGAAGGGTAGACTTTTGAAGGATTTGGAGGATCCAGGGATGGTTCGACTGGTTGATGCTCTAGCTGTTCAGGGATGGAAGGACATGGTCCTTCAGTTGGATGGAAGGCTGGTAAGGAATGAGACTATTGAGTTTATGGTCAATGCAGAGGTTAAGGATGGCAGAGTTACCAGCCAGGTGAAAGGGGTTCAAGTGTCTTTTGATACAAAAAGGCTGGGTGAAATTCTTGACATTCCTTCTGAAGGGTATGATGACTACATAAGGCAAAAATGGCCAAGTCTGGACTCCCTTCCTACTGCCCTTGCCATTACTAGGAAGTTCTGTGATAGCACAGAAGTGAATGAGGCCAAGGTTGTGTATAAGAGTGAAATAAAGCCATGCCACAAAGTCCTGTTTGAATTTGTCAACAAGTGTTTGCTGCCTAGGCAGGAAAGAAGACACATTGCTAACTATGGATTTTGTTTTGATGCAGTGTCTTGAAAGTGGGCGGCAGATCAACTGGCCTGGATTTATGATCAAGCTACTTGATAGGGTTATCAACGGCTCCAAGGCCCATGCCACTCCTTATGGTTTTATTCTCACTAGTCTCTCTGCACGTGCGTTGCACGTGTATTTTATATTTTTTAATTAGATATAATACACTAAATATAGTCAATGCATACATATTCAAAAAATATTAATTTATCTATAAATTATAGATCTAGATATATCAAAAGTTAGTATTCTCGCGTAACCTTAAGGTTTTTAATGAATAAATTCAAAGGAATACGTTCCGGTAAACTTTATCTCTATTCTTCTAGCCATCACAATCAAATTTTAGTATATCTTCTTTTAAATTTAACAGCTCTAATTTACAATGTCGGAAGCAGAAATTCTTTGAACAACTTTATCTTATCTATATCCTTCGGCGATAACTAACATTCTAGAGCTGTTTGTGTCACGAAAAATTAAGCTTTTCATTACTTCTTAGAGTTATTTTGTAATCTTATTTCACACAGAGAAGTTTGAGATACCTTAGAAAGATATATAGTTAGAGAAGAAAGAGTCAACTGTCAATAAGAAGAAGAAGACGATAGAACTTACATGTGCAATATTTTACTTTTATAAGAGTAGTTTCACTCTTGATTGTTTTATTTAGTCAAGTAATATTATTTCATATGAAAAATCTTTACATGTTTAGATATTATTAACCTCTCCCTACAGAAAAGCATAACTTAGTGTTTAAATACATAATCTTTTAGGGTGGAGTACGAATAGTATTTTTTGAATTAAAAAACAAAATTGATTACTTAAAACTACATAAAATGTATCATACTCTAAAGCTTAACATATTTTGAAAAAATTATTATCGAATTTATTTGGCACAAGTTGAATGTACACAAAAATATAAGAAAGAAAGATTAAAGGCATATAAATTAAAATATGAACAAAATACAAAGTGATGTTGGAGTTAATATTTACTTTTAAGACAATGCAAATTCAATAGTTCATACCTCAAAATAGTTTATTTGGTCTGAAATTTCCTAACATAGTCTTAAAGAATGAAAATATGGGACTTGAACTCGTGATTAATTTATTTTATATATGTCTAGGCATTCCTTTTAGTCTTGGATATGATGTCCATGAAAATTAAGAATACAGAAATGTATCTTCCAAAAATATGTGATAGGTATATTCAAGTGTTTCCGGTAATTTTTGTCTGACGCAATGCCAAATAATAAACCAGACAAAAACATATTAACATGTTAAAAGTATATTAGGGCGAGAAAACATGAGTTGTGTCTTTTATCACGAGATAAATTATAGTGATGCATATATTATTTAAGTAGTTTGATTCATACGTCAAAAGTACTTTGTACGCAATAATAGATCAAAAAAACTTAATATTGTGACATCCTACAAATCTAAAGTGCTATAGATCACACCCGCTGGCTCATGCCTTACATCCTAGAAATATAATGTTCAAATCTCATCCACATCTCCATTCTTTTTCTGAATTTTGGGGTTAAAAAGTATTTCAGGTACTGACTGACATATTCAAATTAAAACAAGAGGTCCAAATTAAGTCCACCTAAAAACGACAACAACAAATCCAGAATGATCCCAACAGGTGGGGTATGGGGAGGATAGTGTGTACGCAGACCTTATCCTGCCTAATGCAGGTAGAGAAAATTAAGTCCGCCTAATAACAAAAAAACATATGGATTAAGAATCTTAAGTGATTTGTAGAATAGTGGATAATTGTGTAGGAGTATAAGCCTTAGCTTATTGGGACTTGAACAACAAAATCATTCAAGCACAAACAAGAAAGAAAAGAAAACTAAAGGGGCCGGAATGGTGAAAGACTAACCTGAACAGAGGATCAAGAGAGGAGAAACAATAACATATGGGCAATTGTTATTTTAAACCGAATGAAACTAAACCGTTGCAACTTTTCGAGAAACGCAACATTGCCGTGACTACTTGTAATTGGGAGTTATTTGTAGGATTTTATTTTATTTTATTAGTAAATTGAGAATTTAAGTTAATACATGGATATTTTGGTAATTTAACTTTTACTTAAGTGTCTTCCCCCTTTTAAAATAGTATAGATTACTGTTATTGCTTGTTATAAGGTGCCACTGAAGAAGTGGAAGATGGCCACAAGCAAAGACCATTTTGGAATCAATACACTGATTGCTTGTGATTATGAGGTCAATGCCATTCCCAATGAACCTGGTTCATCTAAAAGGACACCTATAAATAGCAAGGTCAGAGCTCTATTGCAGGAGAGTGGGGCAAAGGATGCTGAGATAGCCAGGCTGAAGACTCGTTTGGCAGAGGTTGAATCTGAGAGAGATGCTCTCAGAACTGAGCTCACAAAGGAAAAGGAGAAGAAAGATAGAGTTCTTCAAGACATGTTGCACCTTCTCCAAGCCAAAACCCAACCCTCTAGTTCTTCCAAGCCTTAATTGCCTTAGCCTTCATTTCCTGAACCTTGTCCAGACCTTTCAGTGACCCAGATTAGGGATTTTTTTTTTGTTTTGATCATGTTTTAACTGTTTTTGTTTCTTTTTGTGGATTGTAGCAGAATCATATTCTCTATCAATGCAGTTTGCTATTTTTGCTCTTGTTGACTGTTTATTTTTCCTTGATAGTCTGAATATGTGTAGTTGATTACTGATAATCCATGAATGCATTTGCAGTTGCCCCAGTGGCCATGAGTAATTTTTAAAATTTGGAAATCACACTTTGTTTATGCAACTTTTCGATGATGCCAAAAGGGGGAAAATATATTGTGCTTTATATTCTGAATAGTGATGTTTATAACCTAATGAAACTGGTCCTTGATGATAAGTGAAAAATATTGAGCTGAGTTCTGACAGGGCCTAAGTGAATGAAAAGCACAGAGTTTGTCATCATCAAAAAAGGGGAATTTGTTGGCCCAAGTAAATGTGAGTTTTGAAGACTGACAAAGGAACTCAGACATGGACCAGGTCCATCCTAGTGAAGCACATATATGGACAGACTCATGCATGCGAGATGCACGTGAAGGAGATAAACTTAACTTGAAAGAAGTAATATCTCCTGATCCTGATCGAAGAGGTTGCATATTAGATAAGGAGAAGGACTCCTTACTTAAAAAGAACACGGCTTAAGAAAGATGAGGAGTTAGAGGTTGAGATCAACTAGAACTCTTCCACCAAGGAAGAGTAGCATCAGACTTCTAGTCAATCTCTATTTACTAACTCTATAAATATCAGTATTGTTCTCTTTTACAGGCAACACACATAAGCAGAAGTTAAACGTGAATTGAGAGCAAAATAGCAAGGCAATTTTGTAAGCAATTCGTGTGTGATTCAAGCGTGCAAACCTGAAGCTACTTGAACCAGATAGAAGAACCATTTCCAAGTGTCTGTCTTTTATTCTAGTTCAATTGTAGTAGGTGTTTTCATATTGTACCTTTCAGCTTTATCTAGAAGCAATTTTATTAGGTACTCAGAGTTTTCAAATTAGAGTTAACTTGAAGTTGTCGCAACAGTTGTGGCTATGTGCTACAACGGGATTAGAGTTAGTCCTAGGTTTACAAAAGAGTTTTTGTAAATGCAGTTTTTGGCTCAGTGATTTTAGTGGAGAGTTTGGGAAAATCCTACTGGAAAGTAGGTAGTGGGTTTTTCACCTTTTGAGCCAGGTGTTTTTCACGTAAAATACTTGTGTTCTTTACTTTCCGCATTTATTATTTCTTCAATAGTAGGTTAAGGAACACGTAGAAGAACCAGGTCCTTCCATAAACAACTTAAGCGAAAAAAATTGGTCACCACACAAATCACCCCCTCCCTCCTCTTGTGTGGTATTGAAGTATAAAACATCAAGTTTCACTTACAAAATACAACTTCAATACCCAATAGCTCAATTGGGAATGGTGATTTTAAGCACCATCATTTTATATTTAAAAATTGCTTTGTAAAATATTTTACCACTATCCATGTAGTTTAACCGGTTATAGTAGCTTACTATCAGTCCATCACCAGTATATGTTTTGTACCGACAGTTATATTTAATTGGTTCTAAAACCAACATGATATGCAATTTTTTTCACTCACACTTCTAATTCAGAGTTAGATTGTTAAAATCTACGTAACAACTAGACGTGGGAAGGCCCGTATACGGGCCCAACATTGCAATTTTATTAAAATTATTATTTGTTGGTGTTTAGTTAATTAACTTTTGAGGTTTAACAAGCTATATTTTTAAAATTACTTTTGAATATAAAATTATTCAGTTTGAAATCGTCTACAAATAGTATGAATAGATGAAAATCATTTAATTTTTATTTTCAAATTGCTTTAAGATAGTATGGGTAAATATGAAAATTTTGTAAATATTGATACTTCTTTTTGTTGTTGTATTATTTAAAAATTAATTTTATTTTCTCTATAGAAACTTCTATTTGAATAAAACAAAATTAATAATTTTCTAAAATGAGAAAAAGATTGGAAATGAACATTTGCAGTGCACAAACAGTCTAATCAACACATGCATAGTGTATTTAAAGGAGTGTTGTGGCTAGAGGAACGTGGGGTCCACATGTATTTTGCATTTAAGAAATGCAAACATGAAATTTTTATGAAATGACATATATGCCATTGGTCAACCATCTTTCCTTTTCTATATAATAGAAAAAAAATAGAAATATACAAATATATCATACCAAAATCAAAAGCAGCTGCGGATCAAGTGGAGCACGCCAACTCTCGTTGATCAAGGATCCTAAGAAGGGGGACCGTCAGCTTGCCTACCAGCACCTGCGGGCATGAAACGCAGGCCCCGTGAAATAGGGCGTCAGCACGAAAAATATACTGAGTATGTAAGGCATGAAAATCAATACGTACAAGACATAGATGAAACATGGAATAAAGAAATCCATCTTTAAATCTGAATAACTTTGTAAATTCTGAAACATTTATAATGTCATCCACGTGTGTATAAATGTCGTGTCATGCATAGGTATGGGTGTACATAATATGATCAAGCCACTGAGGGCATCCCATCATATCGTCTCGGCCACTGTGGGCAACATCATCAACATATACCAACTGATCAGGTGGTGGTACGTATATAACGCCGTAACCTTTTTCCCATATCCCATATACATATACATATATACATATAAATACGCGTATATAACGTCATCTGGTCATGGGTCAATGTACATATATAAATGAATAAAATGCATGAAAAATATGTAATAATCTCAAAATTTCTTCCGGATAAACTTTTTCGACTGCGTATTATTTTGAGACCCATGAACAGAAGATATAACAATATGTCACATGGGGAATCAAGAACAAAGAGACCCCTAGTATTTCCATGAATAGAGTCGTTTATAAAAAATGTGAGTTTGCTCGTTTCTTCTGTATAACTTGGACCATGCCAAAAAGAAAGAAGGGATAGCCTTAACATACCTAGAGTAGGGAAAACTCCGTATAATATTCTTGGTGAAGATTGCACCATACTCTTTTGTAACCGCAAAATTTTGATGGAATTACGCTTCTGGTCCTCGAAGTATTTTGAATGAAATGGAGCTTCCATTTTCAAGAAATGAAGAAATTGGCTTTTGTTGAAAGCATGAAGATGGTTACTGTTTCCAGGAAGGTTAACGTTTCTTTTGAATCCAAAATGCCAATATCTTTTGTCATGTAAAGTTTCTTAAGTTTCTAATGGTAAGAATGTTATATTAATCATAACAATAATGTATCCCTTTCTTAGCCACTTAATTGCCACCTAGTCATGGATTTAGCAAGGGTCATTCCTTTACTTTGCGGCCTTCTGCCACGTTTTTTGGGGTGTAGTCTATTAATTTTTATCCACTTATTAGTTAACTGGGTAATGTTCCGTAACCCGGTAATTAACCAATTACTCGTATAGTTTAAAAAAAATTGCCTCAAATTACTAAAAATTTTACTTATTTTTAATATACTTTATATATCATACTATCACGGCCATATGGTACCTTGTATGGTACTAGTCCATAAAATATCGGGTAGTATCACTCACCCGTACTTTATCCCAAATTGGTCATTTTCAACGAAACTTGTTTTTTTTAATTCGTGCACCCTTTATCCTTCGTGAAACTTATTTATCGCTTGTTATAAACAGCGTAAATACGTTAACCTCAAGATAATCTCATCCCCGAGACTATGTCGATTAACTGAAGACGAAACTTTTAACGTACGAAAATGCGAGATGTAACATCCTTCCCCCCTTAGAAACATTCGTCCTCGAATGTTTAACTCCCCGAGATCTATATCACCTTTGCAGAGTCGCCTTTGTAATAACACTACTACCAATTGTCCCTGTAGAAGCTTAATAACTCAACGCAACATAGGACCATAATCATCAATAACGACAATGGTCTCACAAGACCAATGACAATAACCAACACAAGAANAATTGATTTTATTTTCTCTATAGAAACTTCTAATTTTACGAACTTAAACAAAGTTAATAAGTTTTCCAAAACTCGAGAAAAGATTGGAAATGAGCATTTGCAGTGCACAAACAGTCTAATCAACACATGCATAGTGTATTTAAAGGAGAGTTGTGGTTAGAGGAATGTGGGGTCCGCGTGTATTTTGCATCTAAGAAATGCAAACATGAAATTTTTATGAAATGACATATATGCCCTTGGTCAACCATCTCTCCTTTTCTATATAATAGAAAAATCTAGCCAATGCGTCCCTACTTGACTAAATAAAAAACATAATCTACAATCAAATATGAAACAAAAAATAACAAGTGAATCCCAGAGTAGTATTACAGAATCCTAGGCAAACTAAAAGGAACTGAAAACAGTATATTGAATCCTGCTAATTCATAATGAGACTGCTAATTTCAACTATATCTTCTTCTAGCTGAACTTTCACAAGCTCAGATAAGGGATGCCATACTATTCTTCCAGCCAAAAGATCTCCTGCTCTTCCGCGGAGGTGTAATGCTAAGCCCAAACATCTCCTTGAGGGCAGGCCCCTGATCAGAGAACCCAATTAGCTTTGCAACAACGGCAGCACTCTCTATCACACGATTCAAATCTGTGTCACTCCACAGATGATGAACAAGTTGGTGTCTCCTCCTCTTGGAGTTCAAATTTATGCCCCATTTCTGGTATATTTCATTTCTTTCAGCTCCCGGAATTCTTTTATATATGAGCCTACTGAGCATATCTCTTTCGCGTCTAAGAGCTTTAAGGCTGTTAAAATCAAGAATAATAATTGAACCATATTAGCAGATGATGCAGAGATGGTAGTTACAAGATTGACACGTTCAGTCTATATGGTTCTAAAACATTACAGTGGCATCATCTTTTTTCCAATATTGTGAACACTGTGCAATCAAGCATGCACACACACCACCCCCCAAAAATTGGGAGGGAGTTAGGGGTATAAGAGCAGCAAGGTACAGATTATACCTTGATGCAAGCGTGATTGTCTGACCTCCTTGTACAGCAGAATTTCCGCTCGAAAGTACTTCCTTAAGGAAGGAAAGTCTTCTTACTTCTACCTCCATGTAAATAGAATCCATCGGGTCACCTTTAAACAGCAGAAAGAAGTATGTCCTATGGATCAATGAAATATGGCAAGTTTTCCATAGTTCAATGATCATTTTCTGTAGCCTTCCAAATTCAAGAGGCCAATCTGAAGGAGCCTCTGATGAGTCCAACATTGGGTCCACTCCTACACTTTTGACACTCCTTTTTGACTTTCCAGCCTCTTGACCCTAACATAGATATTAATACATGAGGATAAAGTTTGGGATAAGTAACAGTTTTTCAAAGTCATGTAAGCAAGTACATCCCCTGGAGAATAAACATGAGAAGAATGCATACCATATACATCAAGTACGTCAAGTTATAAACTTAATGCCTACTAAACAAAAAATTCCAAAACTGCTTAAATTAGAATTACACAAAAAATCTAAGTTTTGTTTCTCTATATGCATACATAATTCAATCTGAATTGTTATTTCCCCATAATAAAAGAAAGTAAGCACAGATCAAGGAGCAGGAACTGATCATGCAAGCAATATCTGTCATCAAATTAACCAAAGTAAAATGATGCACTGAAACCAAATACTGTGATATTTACCAGTAATTCCATACATATAATAAACACAAGAAAAGAGCAAACAACTCTGAAAAAACATATGGCTGGAATCAAGATAGTTCAGACCTGATCATGAAGCTGATTATCATATTCAAGCTTAGCCATCTCCTTCAAACCTGCCACAAAATTGTCAACACTTGGGATATCCTCATCTCCAGGAGCATTACTCCCATCTACAAAAGCACTACCAATTGAAGACTGTGAATTGTTTCTGGATAATTTAGGTCTGTTTGCTCCATAAATCAATAGAGGAAGTTTCCAGTGCTTCCGCTGGAAATTTTCAGGTCTTCCAGGAAAATCCTTCTCTAGCACATTAGGCGGGGTGGTCTCGCTATCTTCAACTGTCTCAAAATCGGGTGGAAATGAGCCCACCATAAAATTAGCTCTACAGCTCCTGCTTCTTGTTAATTTCTGGCTTCTTGAACCGGATATACTTGTCGAAAGGGCAGGTGAAGATGAATCATCAGGAAAAGGTCTGACAAGAGAATTGATTGTATTCTGGATATCTTGCATCTTCTGCTCCCAGGCTGCATGAAGAGAACGATCGCTGGTGCTATTTGCTTGTTCAAGTAACATTGGTGATGACTGCCGGATGTCAGAATGTCTGACACTGGAAGCAGGAGGCATTGACATTCTTTCTCCATACGCTGTGTTTGACAAGCTGATGGATTCAAAATTTCTATTTTCACTAGATTCATCCATCTCAATACATCGAACTTCCTTGCAAAGGTCATCAGAATCTTCTCCTGTCACATTTGCAGATTCTTTGCCCCTCTGATGTTGATCAGCAGCAGGCACAGCACAGGATGTAGCATCACTTTCATTGTCCCTGATGTAGGACTCCTCTATGGCTGATGAGCAAGACACAGAGCTTTCATCTTCGTATGTGTTGCCTTCCACCGATTTAGAAGGTAGACTCGACACTTCCTGAAAATTTGCAAAAAATAAGCAACAGATAAAGGAGCAAGACACAGAGCTTTCATCACGTTACTTAATACAAACCTTCTGGCTGGAGGTTTTATCACTTTTAATCGTCCTCAGCAGATCCTCAACTCGCGATTGAGCAAGATCACGTTGCTTAGTTAGTTCCCTCACTTCTTTCTCTAACTGCAGATTTTAACCAGATAAAATATGTGAACATTCTACAAAGAGAGTTCACATCTAATTGAACTCCACTTCAATAACACTTTTTCAGATTGAAGGAATTTGGCAATTAAAACACTTCATAAACACTCGGGAACTTTTGCTGTAACAACAAACAAGGATGCTTTGATTCCGATTACATGGAAGATAACTGAATGAAGAATAAGTGAAATCAGCAGTTAGATGAAAGCCTTGGCATGAGTGGGGACTTTTGCTGTAACATGAAAGCAAGGATGCCTTGATTCCGATCACATGCAAAATTACTGAGTGAAGAATAAGTGAAATCAGCAGTTAGATGAAAGTCTTGGTATGAATAGGAAGTAGATTAACTATTGGTCTGCCAGATTCAATTCAACGGCTAGAGGTGACCAATCCAAAATCTGCTAGCTGAAATTTTCAGAACACAACCATAAGCACAAGAGCAACAGTAGGAAAGAACATTCACCTTTTCAATCTGCTGGTCTTTCTTTCTCAGCAATGACACATGATCACAAGTAGTTGTAGGAGTTTTTAATTCACTCTCTAATCTAGCCAGCTCTTTCTGCAAATGCTTCACCAATGCCTTGTCAGACATGACTACATTGACTTGTGCATTAGTGGACACTTCTTTGGCACAACAGGCAAATAAAAGCGTATTTCTAGATTGTTCTACATGGCTTCGTGCAGGGCTCAAGGTGCAGATTATGGCAGTCCTTGCATTGCCTCCCAAAGCAGGTTGAAGAATACGAGTTAGCTTAGAATCTCTGTAATTTACATGCCCATGTCTTCCCTTGCTGCAATTGAGGAAAGCCGTTACATGCACAAGTAAATGAAGTAGAGAACTCGGAGATGAATTAAAAAGTAAGGTTCATCTTATACTGTTGAACATATACAGTTCATGTAGCAAACAGTATTCAATAGCATAAAAATCTTCACTAATCTGAGAGACCAAAAAAAAAGAAAAAAAATCCCCCCCAACTTTCAATGTGGACAGCAAAAGTGAGTTACATGTTTATTGATCATATACATGTAGTTTAGTGCAGCAAATTCAGATTAGAAAAACCAAGCAATCAACCTTAGCTTGCGGATAACAGTTCCCAAAGTCAACAAACTACGATTAATATGACAGCCTTCTTTCAATCTCTGCCCAACTGACAGCGCCTGAGATGCACGTTCACTTCCTGCCAGATCAACAAAATTCTGCATTCAAAAATAATAAGTTCGCCATCAGCAATTCATGCGTCCATGTCAAGAATGTAGATAAAATCATAAAGTAAACTATTTGATGCATACCACACTAGCAGAAAGAGTTGTTTTGTTGTCCTTCCCTATAAACTCACGAGCTGAACTTTCAATTGTCTGAAGAAAGAACCAAGAAAGAGTATAAGAAGGAGACACATGCCCTTATTCCAGGATAACGAATAATACTTTACTATTCTAGGCAGAGAGACGAAAACATGGTAATACCAACTTTATCAAAAAAGACAAGAAGGGAATACCAGTCTAAGAATTTGATGAGACCTGGAGCTATTTTCATTAAGATAAGTCTCCCCAATTTGTCTTTGAGCTGCAGAAAGGCCACAAAACTTGTTACTTCTGGTTAATACATCTATAGGTGCTAATTGTTACTATGATAAAGTCTAAAGCATAGAATTGGAGATTTACACTACCTTCACAGATGGACAAGAGCTCTTTCAGATGGTCCCAGTCCCTTAAAGTTTCTTCTGTCAGTTTCTCAATAATGGTCCCTTTCTGCAGAACTCGAAATCATTAGGAAACTTCATCTGCTCCCTGTTAAAAGTTAAAACTAAGAAACAGAAACTCACCTCAGGATCATCAAGCAGCCTTAGTGGAGTACTATCTGAGCTGAGGAGGTCTCGAACAACTTCATTGTAGATCTCCATAGCAGAAAACTTCAAAACAAATGCTCTTTCCTCGTGCTGGACAAGAGAAGGAAAAATCATGTTTGCAACAAATAAAGGAAAACCAAATGAGGATCAGATAAAATTTCTCATCCACAAGTTAGAATATGAAGTGATGCTAAAGGGAGCAAACAGATGACATCAAAGTAAACATTAATTTACCCTTTGCATATAATCATATATGTCTGTCACTGTAAACTCTGTAATTCCATTCATTGTGTACGTCTTTCCACTGCTTGTTTGCCCATACGCAAAGATAGTTGCTGCATAATATGTTTAGGTAGTCGTATTAATGAGTTCTCTTTCAAATGATAGGAATCTACAACAAAATGTGGAAGGCATATGATTGGAACACTCACAGTTGATTCCACTGACAACAGAAAGAGCAATGTCCTTCGTTCCTCCCTCATACACTTCCCTTGTTGAGCAATCACCCCTATATACCCTATCTAATCTCAGAAGAGAAGAGCAAGAAGATACGTGTAGTATCAGTAAATCATTTTTAAATAGTATTCAAGCTAAAACTGAAATTTATCCCAGTAAATGTATATGATTCTACAGAGTAGAACAGCCAACCAAGGATGTGATCTCAGACCAGTTTGCAAGCTAAAATATCCAGATCTAAACCTCAACATACCTCTCGCAAATTATTTCCAAATCTATAAAGATCAGTTCAAAATGCAAAGGCTGAAAAGGGGAACTTCTTACCAAAGGTATAAGCAGTAGGCAATCCAGACCGTTCCTGGAGACTGTTCCTGTACAAAATGGTGGTCTCATTGATACACTCCCAATCTGAAACTTCATTCCTCACAATTTCCTTTTCACTTAGAGGCCTCAACCTTACCAATACCAGGATCTTCTCTTCGCCGCCCAATGCAGCCCCTTGCATTTTCTCCCACTTCTTCAACTCTTCCCCACCAATAGCTCCCATCCCAAAAGTTCCCCCCCTCTTCTCTTTGTAGAGGCCCCGATCACATAGCCAACAATTGACCCATGATTCGAAGTCTCAGAGCGAAAGGTAAAAAGAAGCCAAAACGTCTCACTGTCTCATAAACCCTGCTGCCAACAGAAAAAGGAAAGACAGTTAGAATGTTTGAGACATGGTGGTTGTGATTGCTAAAATAACACAGTAGCTATTGACCCCAGGGAACTAATTGTAAAAAGAATTTAAAACAATTAATACCACACGATTAGGTAGGCTGATTCATGGGTTAGTTGTGATTAAGCACTTTACTTAAAAACCTTAATACCAAGTATTTTCAAGACCTAAAATTCCATGAAAAGCGCCATGACTCAATCCACATTACTTTGCTTAACAGGGACCAATATTGGGACCCAAGTATGCTTCAAGACCAAGTCTCAGTACTATTCTAAGTAATTCCACAGTAGCTCTGAAGCTTGGAACTTTCAGCAATGGTGGACCCCAAAACCTAAATAAAATACAAATAGTATCTTTTTTTCGTTAAAATAAAAGTATCTAAACAACATAATTTTGTATACAATTGTTCATATAAAAGAGAAATCACATTGAAAAGAAAAGGTTCACTGTTCACCTCCTCCGCCGTATCAACTGAAAAGTAGCAACCTGAGAGATTGTTGCGATTTAACGGTCACAATGTTCTCTGCTTCAGCTTCAATTGTTCTGCTGAGATTTAAATAAATAAATAAAATATAACGTTGAACAATCCGAGATATGTATTAAATTATCACAATAAAAACATATAAAAACTGTAAGATTCTAACGGTAATAAGATCGGTTTATTCAGATTGATAAACTATAATCTTGTTCTTAATAAGATTTCAACGGTGAAAAATATTAAAAGAAGAAAATGGAGGTTGTTTAATATTCAGCAAAGCCTGCAAATTAATTTTTTTTTTTAAAAAAAAACATAAAAGAGCTTGAAAAATTAGAAGTCCTTTTTCTTCAAGTGATTATAAGAAAGAGGGTGTGAACTTGAAGCTAATAGAAAACTGAAGATGAAGCTTTACGCGTCGAATAAAGTTAATAATTATTGAATGAGTAAAACATAAAAAAAGTGTAGCAACAAAAGCAAACCCATAAAAATTTTAAGATAGATTAGTAATTAACGAAATCTTACCTCCATTGTTGAATCCTCAAGGAAACAACAATTACACAGAAAATAAAATACACACACACACACACTGAAACACGCAGTCACACACAATTTAAACTTCTGGGAACTGCAAAAAATCAGATATGGGAGCAGTTTTATGGATCGGAGAGAGCGTCAACGTCTTTTTTTCCGTGTGACGGTGGGGATTTAAGTGCAATGACAAATTTACCCTTTCTTTGTTTTCTCAAAATAAGAGTTATTGGATATGAACCACGTGACCACGTGGCTCTGGAATATCGGTGCATAAATACGATGCTTAATTACAACGAGAAGAAAGTGTGATTTTCAACGTATAGTTATGTGACACGTGTCACTTTTCAGTAGTGGACCACTAAACGGCTCGAGTGAGAGAAACTGTGAGATTAAGGAAACTATAATACATTGTTTATTTTAGGGACCATTTTGAGATCTTATTTTTGTTCTGTTTAATTTATTAGTATTTCCCTCATTCAGTCTGTCCTACCAAACAGATTAATTAATTGGGGACCTTTTTTGATTTAGTTTCACGATTCTATTAGTATTTTATTAGGACAAAACATTTGTCAAAATTAGTATGACTTTTGTCAAGTAGTGCATGATACTTAGAATCATACTCCTATTACTATTAAGAGTCCTATCTTCCGCCCGAAAAAACGACGGAATTCTATAAGAATCAAATCATGTACTGCTAATTATCGGTATATATAAATATATCTATAGATCACAAACACTGAAGGTGAAAAATAGATTACAAACACTATAAGTCATAGTTTTTTACACCTAATATTCAGATGATATTAAAAAAATAAAAAATTGTTTAACTTTTCAAATAGATTGTAGTATCACATAAACAAGAAATAATAACATAGTAAAAGGTCACAATGTATAGATCTAATTTTGGTGACTCGGGTGGTAACGGATAAGTAAGACAAAGAACGGAGTCGACCATGGTACAACAACTGAGGGTTGCTATCAAGACGGCTGATGCCAAAGATGGGCAGCTGAGATGAAGAAATAACGGTAGCATAGGTTCAAATATGGACACAAGGAATATTCCTTTGGATATTCCTTGTTTTGTACTTTTTAGGATTTTTGGGAGATATCCCTTATAAATAGGAAGAGATAGAGAACAAAGGGGAATCTGGATTTTATGAGAGAGAACACTTTGTAAAAGGTTGACCTGAAAGAATATACAAAAATTGTCTTATTCATCGATTACATTACTCGAGCATACATTTTTTCTACATTCACAAGATCCAAAGATTCCTCAACCCCTTCCTATTTTCCTTTTTTCCATGTTGTTGTAAGAGGAGCCTTCTGAATCTTACAATAATTGAGTAGTAACTTGTTATGCTAGTCGCATTTATTTATATTTGTTGTACATTTATGTTGTTGCATTTATGAGCATTTAATCAGCTCAAACACATTAGCTAATGTTGTTCATCTTGTCTACTTCATCTAACATTTGGTCTAGATTTTATTATTCTTAACTAAGATTCACCCATCTTCTCATCATTAATTGGTTTAATAAAAAAGGCTTAATACTTTTTGGTCAAACAATTTGGCACCGTCTGTGGGGAGACTTTTAGTTAAAATTTTAGATTCTTCTAGATCATAAAAAGGGATAGCCTTCTTTTCCTTGCTTTGCATAAACTAACAATGGCAGGAAAAGGAAATGCAAGACAAAAAGCAATAACAGGTGTCACTACGAACTTTTTGAACACCATCAACGAGGATGGCAGAGAAGACAATGAGAATGTGACGCCAAGCGTTACGCCTAGGCGGAGTGATTCACCTCCTCCTCATGAAAGTGTAACCGCTTAACGCGAAAGGGGAGCTTCCACATCCACAGCTGAGAAAGCACCACCAGCAGTGAAGAAACAGTTGGAGGAGTGGCTGACAAGCACCCTCAATGACATACTCGACAAACTCGTTCAAAGAGCGAACTGAAATACCACGCCGGCAGATGTCATAACGACCACCGATGAGCAACCAGCTCCCCCAACAGGTAACACTCACACCATTGTTGATGCAGGCAATGATGCACTGGCAGCCATTTTAAAGAAATAGAAGAAATGGAAAACGAAAATAAGGCACTCCACGACCAGATGAGAGAACATCAAGAAAGGGTCAATAAGATACCGGACGCTCCGAAACTGCTACCAAAACGAGATGTCGGCCGATTCGTCGAACAACCGTATAGCGAGGAGGCAGCCCCGCATGCATACCCAAGACCTTCAAAATGCCACCATATTTAAAGATATACGATGGCACCACAGACCCAGAAGATCATTCACACTGTCACAGCAGTAAAGGGCAACGACCTATCAAAGGAGCAAGTACCGTCAATACTACTAAAAAAGTTTAGCGAAACCCTAACTGGAGGAGCCCTAACTTGGTACTCACAACAACCAGCACGGTCCATAACAACGTTTGAAGAAATGGCTGATAAGCTCGTCACCGCCCACGCCGGAGCTAAGAAAGCTGAGGCCAGGGTGAAAAACATATTCGCCGTTAGGCAATCGCCAGGCGAGGGACTCAGGGACTTCCTCGCTCGGTTTAACAGGGTGAGAATGGGCTTACTAAACGTATTGAATGGGATGGCGGTAGCAGCCTTCCAAAACGGTTTGAACAGAAATGAGTCAAGGGCAACCAGGAAGCTGTTAAGTAGGCTCGTGAAATACCCTCCCACCACTTGGGAAGAAATTCGCAATGCCTACTGTGCCGAGGTGAGAGCAGACGATGATGACCTTAACGATCCAACCTAACACTTAACGTCAATCCAAATAGAGCCAAGGAAAGACCGTCGTAATGACATTCGAAAAGATCAGCCCGGACCACGCCTTAACTGAGATAGGCATCAGCCCTATGTGAGAACCACCATTCCACCATCCCCTCGACATATGGAAGGGTCGTCCAGGCCGCACACAGGGACTCAACGAATCGAAAGAGGTATGCCCCCACTCTTATCCGCTCACAATTTTTGTGTTTCTCCTTCAGAAATAGTGTACGCACTAGAGAAGCTTGGTACGAAGGTGAAGTGGCTGCAAAAAATGAAGTCCGACCCTAGTACCCAAAAGTCGAACGTCCTTTGTGAATTTCACCAGGAGCGGGGTCACAAAATCGAGGACTGCCATAGCCCTGCAGCAAGAAGTGGTTAACATGCTGAACCAAGGACACCTGAAGGAGTGAATGAGTGACCGAGACGAGCCAACTTTGGCCGTGGACGAGAACAACACCAGGGCCCTCCAAAGCCGACCTCTCTTGCCCGCACCATTCAAATAATCATCTGTGGAGGCGACGAAGCAGCAGTCAACCACATAAAATTTACCACCACACACAAGCTGAAGCGGTCAATCACTCACGATCGGTGTGATGACCTCGAAGAAAGTATCGTCTTCGATAAGTTAGTTACCAACGGTTTGATTTTTCCTCACTCTGATGCTCTTGTCATTACTTTACGTATTTCAGATACTGATATTAAAAGAATAATGGTAGATGCGGAAGCGGCGCGTGTATTATCCATCCTCGAGTGCTCGTACAAATGCGACTCGAGGACAAGATAGTACCACGTTGCATAACACTAACGGGTTTTAACAATACAGTCGAACGAACCTCAGGAGAAATAACACTGTCCGTCTTGGCCGGAGGCATTACCTTAGAAACGACGTTCCATGTCATGAACCAGGACACAAATTACAACGCAATCATAGGACGACCGTGGATACACGCCATGAGGGATATCCCGTCCATTCTGTACCAAGTAATCAAACTCCCTACCCCATGGGGAATATCCAGCATCCGAGGCGAACAACGCACAGCCCAAGAATGCTACCGCACCGCCCAAGATTGCACATTCACTCAACAGTTGAAAGGAACAAGCTCAGAAGCATAGCAATTAGCGAAGTCGAGGTCTGAACCCGACGATCGGGAAGACGTTATTAAGGACCCCGACATCGTGAAGGCTGCAGGATCGACAATAGAAGATCTCGACCCCGTCCAACTAGATAGTAGCGACAGCAACAAAAAGGTCTATATAGGCCATAAGCTCTCCGAGCCAGGTAAATTTCATGAATTTTTTAACCAATAATGCCGATCTGCTTGCTTTTTCCCATGCAGATATGCCAGGGATTCTGAAAGACGTCGCTACACACAAATTGAACGTTGATCCATTCTACCCTCAATACGACAAGCGAGAAGAAAATTCAACGTTGCAATCAACGAGGCCGTCAGCGAGGAAGTAGA
Organism: Nicotiana attenuata; assembly: GCF_001879085.1. Taxonomy (NCBI): domain Eukaryota; kingdom Viridiplantae; phylum Streptophyta; class Magnoliopsida; order Solanales; family Solanaceae; genus Nicotiana; species Nicotiana attenuata. The sequence continues at coordinate 2,470,912 of NC_031989.1, forward strand.
TAAACTACTTGCTAACGTCTCCATCCGAGAATAAAAATATCCTCAATGGGTCGCCAATGTAGTCATGGTCAAAAAGAAAAATGGGAAATGGCGAATGTGCGTGGATTTCACGGACCTAAACAAGGCCTGCCTAAAGGACTCTTTTCCTCTGCCTCATATCGATTAGCTCATTGACTCAACGGCAGGGCACGAGTTGTTGAGTTTCTTGGACGCCTACTCAGGCTACAACCAAATCCTCAAGGAGGAAGAGGACCAAGAGAAGACCACTTTCGTCACCCACCAAGAAACATACTGTTATCGGGTCATGCCATTTGGCTTGAAGAACGCAGGGGCGACTTGTCAAAGATTGGTGACCAAAATGTTTAAGAACCAGCTCGGCAAAACTATAGAAGTTTACATAGACGACATGTTGGTCAAATAAAATAGGAAGGAAGAACACATCGACCACTTGAAAGAAGGCTTCGAAATACTGAGGCAGTATGGTATGAAATCGAACCCCGAAAAATATGCCTTTGGCATAACATCAGGCAAGTTCCTCGGGTTCTTGGTATCACAAAGAGGCATTGAGGTCAATCCCGACCAAATCAAGCCCATTGAGGGAATATCCAATGTGTTAACCAGTAAGAAACAGGTGCAAAAATTGGCAGGTCGCATAACTGCCCTGTCAAGGTTCATCTCGCGATCCTCCGACAGATGCCACAAGTTTTTTAACGTGCTCAAAAAGGACAACGGGCTCCAGTGGAATGCAGAATGCATCGAGGCCTTGAGAGAACTAAAAGCGTACTTTTCATCTCGCCAAAGCAGAACCCGGTGAGCGCCTCCTTATATACTTGGCCGAATCAGAAGTCGCTGTAAGCGCAATATTGGTTCGCGAGGATAAAGGTACGCAATCCCCGATCTATTACATTAGCGAAACTCTCGTCGATGCCGAAACGAGGTACCCTCACCTCGAGAATTTGGCCTTGGCATTGGTCGTAGCTTCACGAAAGCTTAGACCCTATTTTCAATGCCACCCCATATCGGTAGTAACAACATTTCCCTTAAGAGGTATCCTGCATAAACCCGAACTGTCGGGGAGATTGGCCAAATGGGCCATAGAATTGAGCGATCATGATATAACGTATCAGTCGCAAACAGCTATAAAGTCACAGGTACTCGCCGACTTCGTCGCCGATTTCAGCGCCAAAGTAATAACCGAGGTCGAAAAGGAAATTCCATGGACCTCGTCTGATCTGCCCGACCTATGGGTCCTATACACCGATGGCGCATCCAACGCGTCAGGATTTGGAGTGGGACTCATGCTCGAGGTCCCAACAGGCGAAGTCATTCGCCAGTCCATATGGTGCCCTGATATGACTAACAATGAGGCCGAGTATGAGGCCGTAATTGTAGGATTGAAACTAGCTCTCAAATACGGAGCATGCCGAGTCATCCTTAGATGCGACTCACAACTTGTTGTCAACCAAGTCACAGGGACTTTCCAAATCAAAGAGCAGAGGCTACAACGGTACCAGGCAGAAATTCATAAATTGCTACCGGAATTCGATGAATGTCGACTTGACCAGATACCTCGAGCACAAAACATCGAAGCAGACGGCCTCGCCAAATTAGCAGCGGCCACCAAGAACATCACAAAAGATGTGGTTACCCTCCTGCATTCATCGATAGACCAAATGGAGGTACACTCTGTAAATTTGACTTGGGACTGGCGCAACCGTATTATAACATATTCGCAGGAAGGAACACTCCCAGCGGATAAAAAAGAAGCCAAAAATCTTCGAATACAGGCGGCAAGATACAGCCTCACAAATCACGAGTTATACAAAAGGACGTTTGGAGGCCCTTTAGCAAAATGCCTAGGGCCGAATCAAACAAGGTGCATACTCGAAGAAGCACACGAAGGCCACTGCGGTGCCCATACCGGCAATCGGACCCTCGCCAGATGCCTCATTCGAGCAGGATATTATTGGCCCACAATGAAAAAGGAAGCCGTCGATTATGTCAAGAGATGCGAACAGTGCTAGAGATATGCCCCTATGATACACCAAGCGGGCGAGAACCTCCATTATGTTACATCGCCATGGCCGTTCATCAAATGGGGAATGGACATCGTCGGATCCCTCCCAGCAGGGCGAGGTAATGTACGTTTTCTTTTAGTTTTAACTGACTATTTCTCAAAATGGGTAGAAACAGGTGCGTTCACTCAAATACGCGAACAGGAAGTTATCACATTCATATGGAGAAACATCATATGCCACTTCGGCATCCCCAAAGAAATCAGCTGTGACAATGGACCACAGTTCACCGGCAAAAGACCGCCGAGTTCTTCGAAGAATGGCACATCAAGCAAATACTCTCCACGCCATATCACCCGGCCGGCAACGGACAGGCCGAATCCTCCAACAAAATAATACTGAATATCTTGAAGAAAAAACTTGAAGATGCCAAGGGACTATGGCCGGAATTACTCCCAGAGGTACTGCGGGCATACCGCACCACGCCGAAAATAAGCACAGGAGAAACGCCATACTTACTAGTCTACGGGACTGACGCCATGATACCGGTTGAGGTCGGTGAACCCAGTCTGAGATACTCCAATGAAAGTTGGCCGGGCAACGACAAAAACAAAAAACAGGACCTCGACGAAGCGGAAGAGCAAAGGGACATAGCTTACGTAAGAATGGTAGCCCAAAAGCAACAAGCACGTCGGTACTACAACAAAAAAAAGCCAAAGTACGACCCCTCAAAGTCGGAGACTATGTACTCGAAGGCTAAACCACAAGCGAACAAAGATTCAAGAGAAGGAAAACTAGGAACCAATTGGGACGGGCTATATAAGATCACGGCAGCAGCAAACAAAGGATCTTTTCAACTAGAAACTATGGAGGGAAAACTTCTACAAAACAATTGGAACGTCGCCTATCTCAAATACTTCAACCTTTGAAAATAGACGCCCTCCGCGTCGTACTCTTTTTCCCTCATCCGAGTTTTTTCCCAATTGGGTTTTCTCGAAGAGGTTTTTAATGAGGCGACAATTGGGACGTCTCGAAGTTCAAGTATAGTTCATCGCCCCGCCTGCCGACTACTTCTCCAGGCCGTACGATGAAGGGACTGGATACATGGAAACTTCTCCAATATATGTATGAAACGAAGAACGCTTGTAATGTTCTCCAATGAATGAAATTAAGCAGCATTTTTACTCTCCACCAAGATTCTCTCCAATGAATGAAATAAAGCAGCATTTTTTACTCTCCACTAAGATATTCTCCAATGAATGAAATAAAGCAGCATTTTTACTCTCCACCAAGTCTCTTCACACTCCACATTCGACCTCGCTCGAATTATCATACATTCGACCTCGCTCGTATTATCACACATTCGACCTCGTTTGAATTGTTTTACATTCGACTTCACTCGAATTGTTTTTCATTCGACCTCGCTCGAATTATCACACATTCGACCTCGCTCGAATTATTTTACACTCGACCTCGCTCGAACTACTTTAAGATCTACGATCGACTACGCCAAAACACTACACACAAGCGACCAAAAAAGTCAGGTACTTCACCGCATAGCAAACAAAAAATAACGACAACCGGGAACACATAGCAGAAGGTAATCATTCCATTACAACTGTCATATTACAATACTTTTTTACAAAGGGTCCAGAGACGTCCTCACAAAAATAGCAGGACAAAACAAAATAAGTACAACGGCTTTACGTTGCATCATCCCCATCGGCGTACTCATTATTGTACCAAGAATCGGAGGCGAGCCTGTCCGCATCATCATCAACATCATCCCCGCCAGGCGTAGCGGGGGCATAACCACAAACTTCACGGGCCGCACATGCTTTAACACGGACACCCTCGAGTTCTACCTCAGAAACTTTCCCGTCGGCCTTCCGGGACTTGTAGACATCAAGCTAAACTCGACATGAAACCACATCTCGTACAACTCCCGCGGCACGACGGGGTCGACAGAAGTATGAGACGTAGATAGCTCCGGGTGCCGTCGCACTTCCTCAGCCTTCAAAGCAACAACCTGCTCATTCAATCTGGACAACTCCCTGAATTCGCTCTTCTAACCTCGCCACCTTGAGCGCCGACGTCTCCACCTCATTATCCCGTCAGACCTAAAAACACGGAGGGTGTCATCTGAGGCCGTTGCTTCAGACAGGGCAGCCATTCTGCCTTTTTTGGCATGGGTCAATTCCTTGACCTTGACGCTCAACTCGCCCCTCAGAGTGACTGCCTCTGTTTCCCTCCGCCCAAGCTCAGTAGTTAAGGAAGCCACCCGCGCTTGAAGGTCGGCATTCTCGTCCATCACCCCCTTGCTCACTTCGAGCTCGTCGTGCTTGGACTTAAGAGCCACCTCAAGCTCGCAACATTGACCTATGGCTTTCATTAGCTCATCATCCTGCTCCTTCAGCTCCTCAACTTTCCTCACCAACTCCTCCTCTTTCTGTTTGATCCCATCACGAAACAGCTAAAACTCGTTATCTTGGTTAAAGACGTCGGCCAGTGTTCGGTGCTTGGTACGGTACTCTTTGTACTTGGAGGTCACCTTAAAAATGGTTGTCCTCTGCTCCTCCCGCCGCTCACGCTCGATCTCCATGATAAGAGTCTGGCATGCGAAAGAAAGAAGCCAGTATAAGCAGATTACGCAAGCGAGACAAATCCTAAACATAAACAAAGGGGGCCACTTACTCGCAAAGCCATGCCGAAAATACTCGGCGATAGCTCTGCGTCGCTCATCGTCTGCAGCGTCGTGTTCGCAGAATCCGCGCACAAGGGGGCAAAGGACGGCACCGCCCGCTAAGAGTTAGCCAAAAGGTCATAACCCACGGGAATGATTATGTGCCGGTTAGGACCCTCCGTTCTCATTTCCACGCGAGTGTTTCTCTCCAAGAAGGCCCGTATCTCTTCGGGGTCGATGTCTAAACCAGAGCCATCGTCCCCCGCAGGTACCTCTCCATCTCCTCCGGCCGCCGGTGACGAGCCACCTTCTGTGGTCCGTACAGGCTCCCCGCCTTCATATACCCCTTTGTCCCTAGAAGACCTCCCCTCCATAGTGGCATCTGCCATAAAGACGGCCCCTGCACCTGGCACAAGTGTAGGTGCCGCTTCCTGAGCAATGATTTTCTTCGGTTCAATACTAGTGATGACGGCCTTCCCAAGTTCCACTCTTCGCCTCTTTCTCGACGGAGACTCTTCTCCATTAGACGAATCGTATACGAGATGGTAGATAGGCTGGGAAGAGATCTCATCCCGTTCAGCAACACTCTGAGGGGGGATCTCTCGTTGACAGAGCTTGAGTACGACCTCCATGGACGGACTCAGTCAAAGTAAATTGCGTCCCTGCCGATGCATAGCCTGGCGAAATGCCGACGCTGGAGCTTTATTTTTGGAAGCCCGCCGACCTAGCACCATAAAGAGGTCATATCAACAAATAATGGCAAATAATAGTAGGCCGAAGAAAAAGTAACACTTACTAGACGGGACCTTCAGTCCAAAACGTTTGTTGAAAACCGCCCAATCACGAATACCCGCCATGTGAGGCAAAACGCGAGCCACCTAGTCTTCAATGCCGAAGACAGGGGAGGGTACACGCCTCTCAGCTGAAAAACAAAGAGGCCACAAATGAGCGAAAAGCGAAAGGACGAAAAGAAGACAACGATCGTATGCCAAAAGCACTTACGATTATGGTTCCACTGCTTGGGAAACACAGTCGGGTCCATCACCAAGTGCTCGGTTCTGATAAAGAAGTACTTGTGCCAAAACTTTCGATTCGTCCTATCGTCCATTTCGACTATCAGCCTTCTGGTCCCGCGATGCCGCAGGTGTATCATAGTACCTCTATAAAAACTTGGTGAAAATAAGTGCAATAGGTGACAGACATCGACCTCACAACCAGCCAATTCCGCATACTTCGTCAGCATCAGAAAAGCTTTATACAAATCCAGAGATAGGTTTGCCAGGCAGATGTTGTAAAACCGGCAAAATTCTTCCGCCAACGGAAGAAGTGGGAGAGTATAGCCAATTAAGAAAGGGTAGACATAGAAGGCACAATACCCAGGTCGATGGACCTCCACGATGTCACCACCAAACGGCACTATCTCGACGTGGGAAGGGATGCGATATGTAGATCGAAGCTCAGCTATATGAGACAGTCCGGTCTCGGAGATCACCTGAGCGGGAGCAGGAGCAGGTTCCTTGGGAAAATCGTTTCTAGACAAGAGGTTTCTGGGGACTATCTCCTCCACGGTAGGAAAGCTCCCATCCTCTTCATCCATGAGATCCTCACCACCGGAAGGAGGGGCTACCGATCATGGAGTGGCATCAGAAATTTCATCGTGAATGCGAAAGGGTTTGGGACATTTTGACGATAAAAGGTATACTACTAAACCCGAAGAAGAAGGTAACAACTAGGTAAGGGTGGGAGGCATGGAATCGTGAAAGCAAAGTCAAGAGCAAACACTAACAAAGAAGATCAAAGGAGAACAGTGTTCATGCAGGAGAAGGGAGGGTGAAAACTTTTGAAAAACAAAATCTCTATCTATTTATAGGGCTAGGTGGCGCGAGAATCGAAGCAAAGTATCGTTAATGGAACCAAAACCGAAGCGACAGGCACGCAGACACTGTCTCGGGAAGATGCGTAATGATGACGCGCGTGGCTATGACGTCACCCCATGGTAGCCACACCAATCATGACTCTACTAGTCGCGCCGTTCTCTCCATCTTGGTCGACACTGCTTATTCAACAACCAAATTCCTCTGAAACAAAGGCAAATCAGGTCCGCTTATTGAGGCGTGCAGGACCACGACCTCAACAAGCAGATGGACTAACTGTATAGGTCTAAATTTGGCGACTCGGTAGTAATGGATAAACAAGACAAAAGACAGGGTCGACCATGGTATAACAACTGAATATTGCTTTAAAGACAGCTGATGCCAGAGACGGGCAGATGAGATGAAGAAATAACAGTAGCATAGGTTGAAATATAGACATAAGGAATATTCCTTTGGATATTCCTTGTTTTGTACTTTTTAGGATTTTTGGGAGATATCCCTTATAAATAGGAAGAGATAGAGAATAAAAAGGGGGATCTGGATTTTATGAGAGAGAACACTTTGTAAAAGGTTGACCTGAAAGAATATACAAAAGTTGTCTTATACATCGATTACATTACTCGAGCATATATTTTTTCTATATTCACAAGATCCAAAGATTCCTCAACCCCTTCCTATTTCCCTTCTTTCCACGCTGTTGTCTGGGGAAGGAGCCTTCTGAATCTTACAATAATTGGGTAGTAACTTCCTTTTGTTATGCTAGTTGCATTTATTTATATTCGTTGTACATTTATGTTGTTGCATTTATGAGCATTTAATCAGCTCAAACACAATAGCTAACGTCGTTCATCTTGTCTACTTCATCTAACATTTGGTCTAGATTTTATTATTCTTAATTAAGATTCACCCCTCTTCTCATCATTAATTGGATTAATCAAAAAGGCTTAATATTTTTTGGTCAAACGCACAAGCTAAAAAAAACAATCATTTACAACAAGTGACTGAAAGCCTCTAAGGAGATGGCTGAGTAGTTGAGACTTAGAGATAACAACATGAAGATCTCATGTTCATACTTAAATAATATACAATGTTCTAGTGTAAAGTCATATGTTACAGTTTTGGTAGATAGGTTTACCAAATATATGTTTATGTTGTTAGGCTAAAACAGTCCAAAATACTCTTAATATGATGTGATATTGCTCGATTTGTGTTAAACTCGCATGATTTTTCCCTAAAGGCCTCATAGGTCATACAATTAAGAGATCTCTACACCTTATATGTAGGCTCTCATTTTTTCAGTTACCAATATGGGACTTTGTTCACACACCCAACAAACTTCCCCCTCGAACTAAGTTCTACGTGGCCTACTACTACGATCCGTGGGTCGCTCCCTCGAACTAAGTTCCACATCGCACAGGTACTTTTTCAAGATTTTATGTGTGCCACCCATATTGTTAGAGTTTATGGCAACCGAAGCTATCAACTGGCTTCTTCTTGCGCGGGCATTTTCAAGCTCGTACGGGTAAGTAAACCGAGCCCCGCACCATTGCCATGATGTTGTCCGTTTTTTGTCAAGTCTGTATGAGTTTTCCCAAACAATACTCACACTATTAAGAGATCCTTACACGTTATATGTAAGTTTATGATATTTTCAGCTACCAATATGGGACTTTATTTGCACACCAAGCATGTGGGTTCTAGACCTTTAGCAAGTTATTCTAACATGTTAGCAAGACAAGAGGGGGTTCCTCAGATGGTCAGCAACTCCCCCTCCCTTCCCCCTCCCCTCCCGCCCCTCCTACCCACC